>NW_026652279.1:145080425-145178032 GCF_009828535.3 Hylobates moloch
ACCCAGTAAATACCAAATGAACATGAACTATGAAGAAGTATTGGGGTAGAGGCAGAATACCTGGTTTGGTATCCTGGCCCTGATATTTCCGTTTTGTTATACCTGGGATTGCAGCATAACTTCTCAGATCATTCCTTAATCTACTCATTTGTAAAATAGGAATTATATAGCTGCTTTCTCACATACAGTTTATGAAGATTAAATAAATTAATATATCCAAAGCTCTTACAACACTGACAGAAATTAGTGCTCAAAAGATGTTAGTTCTTATGATTATTCTTAATAAATATCGTATATACCTCACCTGCAGAAAATCAGCTATAACTCTCGCAGCACCAACGTTTTTAATTAGATTTGGAATCAGTTTTTACACAATTCATTATTTTAAGTCTTTCCTACTTCCAATCCAGATAAATACTAACACCTGTAGACGCTCTGAAATTTCATGGCTTTATGCTTGCATATCCAGCTCTTCTAGTAATAAGTGGATTGCTTGGATTATACACTCAGACTTCAGTTTACTCAAACTCTTCAACACAGTTTTCTGATACACGACCATGGTGGGTAGGACATTTCTGACATCTCTGTGCTCCCTATAGTAACCAAATTAAGAAATAGGTTTCTTTTTTTTTTTTTTTTTTTTTTTTTTTGAGACAGAGTTTCACTGTTGTTGCCTATGCTGGATACAATGGCATGATCTCTGCTCACTGCAACCTCCACCTTTCAGGTACAAGCGATTCTCCTGTCTCAGTCTCCCAAGTAGCTCAGATTACACGCATGTGCCACCATGCCCAGCTAATTTTTTTGTATTTAGAAGAGATGGGGTTTCACCATGTTAGTAAGGCTGGTTGTGAAGTCCTGACCTCAGGTGATCTTCCCACCTCGGCCTCCCAGAGTGCTGGGATTACAGGCATGCGCCACCGCGCCCAGCCTAGAAATAGGTTTTTAACTGAATTTTACTATAAATCACAACAAATTTCCATTTTGAGATAATTAGGAAGGGTTATTTTTAGTACATTTAGAGGAACTCATGGCAGATTCAGAGCCTTGAATAACAATACTTGGCCACAAAAAGCCACATATAGACCAAATAAAGAATGTGCTGTATCATTTGGAGATCAGGGACTTAACTGGAGAAAATGATTGGATAAGGCTTTGTCTCCCTCGGGGAAATGGTGAGTGTATTCTACATGTGTGAGAAAAAGCAAAATTCATATTTAATGGTGTTTCCATTTCCTATTGCTGCAGAGCAAATTGTGGCTTAAAAACAATTATTATTTGCCATAATTCTGTGGGTTGAATGGTCAGTTCTTCTATTCTCTCTGGTGTCAGTTGAATTCACCAACTAGGTTGCATTCAGGTGGCTTCTCACGTGTTTGGGGCCTTGCTGTTGACTGTAGCCTGGGGCTCTCTGTGTTCTCTGACTCTTATGGTATCTCGTTTTCCATGGGTTCTTTAAGTGGCCTCTTTAGAAAACTAGGCTGGGCGTCCTTGCAGCCTCTTAAAGGTTATGCAGCACATGAATACTTCTCCCAGATTCTATCAGGTTGATCCAAAAGTAATTGTAGTTTTTGCCATTGCCTTTAGTCTTGCCATTAAAAGTAATGGCAGAAACTGCAATTACTTTTGCATCAACCTAATATTAGTCAAAACAAACTTCAAGAGCAGTGTAGATGCAGAGACAGAGGAGGTAATCTCCATCTTTCAACTGGAGGAGTGGCCAAAAATTATGGCAATCTTTAATCCACACAGATTTTCTATAACAGGACTTATTCTTTTTGAGAAAATAAATGAGTCCTCCAAACCTATTACATTTTTACCCTGGGCACCCATGATAGACTATAAATCCAAGACCCTTTGTATTTAAGTGGGATAATAACTACTTCTGACCGTTGGAATGTGAGTCAGTGTTTGTCATATGTAAGCTAAGGCAGTTAAGAAAATATGTATGCCCTTACACTATAGTCTTTCTTTGATTCTGCATTGATCAGAAGCATGCATTGAGAGACATGGAGATCCTAGGAGAAGGTTACCTACTAGACGGGAGGATCTCAGGTCCATAATTCACTTAGAGCAGAATAGTGTATGTGAAAAGTAAACTGTTACAGAATCTAGTTGTTACAGTGTCTAGTATTACTTACTGTGACTAATACATAAAAAGAGGTATTCTTGTGTGACACTTTTATTTCAGAGACATGTGTGGGTGGTTGGGTGCAGTGGCCCTGTAGTGTGTATAAAATAAGTCTAACTTACTGCGTCATTAAGTGAAAATAGAACAGTACCAACTTTATAAGATTTTGTGATAATCAACTGATTTAATGCATGTGTATCAGTTAAAGTCCTAGAAAAAATATAAAACTAACCTAAGTAAAATAATAAAGAAGTTAAAGATGAGGCACTTGTTATGAAGGTATTATAAATGTTGAAGTGATAAACTGAATAATAAGGTCACACCAGAGCTTAATATAGAGGAGTCAATGTCTTCCCTAGGGCTGAAAGATAAAGAGTGGTTGTGGTCTCTGGAGCTGGAGCTGGGAAGACAGAAGGAGAAGGTTGTAGGCAGGAAATTGGAGTCATGATTCCGACCCTGCTACATCAGAAGGAGATGGGGAGAAAGGCACTGACATTACTCCACTTGTTTTTCTTTAGCCTCCCTCTGGAGCCTCCCATGCCAAAACCTAACCAAAAACAAGTTTGCAAAAGAATGGAATAAATTCACTTTTCAGGAGGTATCCTGCTATAATACAGAAGAGTAAGAAAGGATAGGGAACTGATGGTCGGCACAACATACAAAGGGTTAAAAATACAAACAAGTATTAACTAAATATGCTATTGTATTTCCACACCTTTTGTTTCAACCATGTAGTGTTGATTCTTCTCAGGGTGCTTAAAAATGTCACCAGCTGGTAAGGAACTCACATAGAATTCTTTACATAGCACAAAAGTAGCCAGTCTCTCCCATTACACTGCAAGTTCATAGTCTGTGTCTCATTCAGTGGTGTATCTCCAGGTACTGGCAGGTTACTCAGCAAACAGTCTTTCAATGAATGTTTTGTTATTGAAAACAACATAACGCATTTTGTTCAAATGAATATGAGTAATCTATTCTCTGTAACATTTCTGGCACTGATTATGTTCAGGATATCAGAACTTCCCTTTAGGTCAGCCAACTGTTCTTCTCTCATTCTTTCTTGATTCCACTTGATACAACACTTCCTTTAATTAAAATGTGTAAATATGACAAACTATTTAAATGCTTCTTTTCACTTACAAGATACTCTGACATGATGCCACTATCTGCTTTCAACCTAATTTTCCAGCTTCATGTTTTCCTTCTGTTCAAGTACATTCAGTCTGTTCAAAAACATTCTACCTAGTAGCAACTACTTCTCACTCAAGGTTCAATTCAGCCTCTTAATGAAGACCTTTTCTGTTTCCTCAGGAGAAATTATGTCATATTTTTTCATTGTACTTATTTCCACTAGAGCTCTGTGTTGGTTACATATCTTTACTGATCAGTGGTTTTTATCCTTATCTGCACATTAAAATCACCTGGAGATTAACAATCAGAATAGGCCTGTATACATCACAAAATTGAAACAATAATTTATAACCTTCCGAAACAGAAAGCACCATGCCCAGATGGATTTACTAGTAAATTCTATCAAATATTTAAAGAATAAATTATACCAATTCCCTATAATCAATTACAGAAGACAGAAGCAAAAGGAATACTTCCTAACATTATTCTATGAGGCCAACATCACCACAATAGCAAAACTAGACAAAGACATCACAAGGAAAGATATGATATCTTTTATGAATGGTGACATACAGAATGATATCTTTTATGAATGGTGACATAAAAATCTTTAACAAAACACTAAATTCTATAACATATAAGAAGAACTATATACCATGATCGAGTTGTATACATTTGGGTCAACATGAAAAAAACAATATAACCCATCACATTAATAGAAAGAAAAATCACCTACTCATATCAATAGATGGAGAAAAAAGCATTTGACAAAATTTAACTCTTATTCATGATAAAAAGGCTCAGTAATCTAGGAATAGAGGGAACTTCCTCAACTTAATAAAGAATGCTTACATAAAACATACAGCTAATATCACAGTTAATAGTGAGAAACTAGAAACTTTTTCACTAATATCAAGAGCAAGCCATAGATGTTCCTTTTTTTATTTATTTATTTTTTTTTTAAGACAGAGTTTCTCTCTTGCTCTCTTGTTGCCCAGGCTGGAGTGCAATGGTGCAATCTTGGCTTACTGCAACCTCTCCCTCCCGAATTCAAGTGATTCTCCTGCCTCAGCCCCCTAAGTTGCTGGGATTACAGGCATGTGCCAACATGCCTGTCTAAATTTTTATATTTAGTGGAGACTGGGTTTCACCATGTTGGTCAGGCTGGTCTCAAACTCCTGACCTCAGTTAATTCACCTGCCTTGGCCTCCCAAAGTGCTGGGATTACAGGCGTGAGCCACTGCAGCAGGCTGGATGTTCCCTTTGCTATTCCTTTTCAGGATCACACTAAAAGTTCTAGTTACCATAATAAGACAAGAATATGGAAGAAAATAAAATCATACAGTGATGAGGAAGGAACAGGTAAAACTGTCTTTGCTTACAGATAATGTGGTTGTCTGTGTCAAAAATACAAAATAATAGAATTTTAAAAAAACTTATAGAAATAATAAGCAATTACAGTAAGGTTGTAGGATAGAAGGTTAATATACAAAAGACTGGCTGGGCAAGGTGGCTCATACCTGTAATCCCAACTCTTTGGGAGGCCAAGGCGGGTGGATCACTTGGGGTCAGGAGTTCAAGACCAGCCTGACCAACGTGGTGAAACCCCCATCTCTACTAAAAATACCCCCCCAAAAAAAAAATTAGCTGGGCGTGGTGGCAAGCACCTGTAATCCCAGTTACTTGGGAGGCTGAGGCAGGAGAATCTCTTGAAACTGGGAGGCAGAGGTTGCAGTGACCGGAGATCACACCACTGCACTCCAGCCTGGCAACAGAGCGAGACTCCGTCTCAGAAAAAAACAAACAACAACAACAAAAAAGACAATCATTTTCCTGTAACTCAGTAATGAAGAAGTAAATTTTAAAATTAAAAACACAGGCCAGGTGTGGTGGCTCATGCTTGTAATCCCAGCACTTTGGGAGGCCGAGGCGGGCGGATCACGAGGTCAGAAGATCGAGACCACGGTGAAACCCCGTCTCTACTAAAAATACAAAAAAAAATTAGCCGGGCGTGGTGGCGGGCGCCTGTCTTCCCAGCTACTCGGAGAGGCTGAGGCAGGAGAATGGCGTGAACCCGGGAGGCGGAGCTTGCAGTGAGCCGAGATCGCGCCACTGCACTCCAGCCTGGGGGACAGAGCGAGACTCCGTCTCAAAAAAAATAAAATAAAATAAAATAAAAATAAATAAAATTAAAAACACAAGAGCATTTATATTAGCATCTCCAAAATGAAACACTAGCAAAATATGTGTAAGATATATATGAGAAAAATTATAAAACTGATGAAATAAATCAAAGAACAAATTAATGTTCACAGATCATAAGACTCACTATTGTCAAGATGTCAATTTTTCCCAACATGATCGATAGATTCAATGTAATTCCAATTAAAATTTCATTTAAATTTAATTTAAAATTAAAATCTACAAAAAATTATTTTGTAGATATTGAAAATCTGACCCTAAAGTTTATAAAGCAAGGCAAAAGACTCAGAATAACCAACATAATATTGAAGGACAAAGTTGAGAGAGTGACACTATGTGACTAAAAAATTACTATAATGCTATAGTAATCAAGATCATGTAGTATTGGTGAAAGAATAGACACATAAGTTAATGGAACAGAATAAAGAGCCCAAAACCAAATTCGTGTAAATAGTCAACTGATACTCAAATAGTCAAAGGAGCAATGGCAATGGTAGTACAATGAAGAAAAAATAGTCATTTCAACAAATTCTGCTGGAACAACTGACCATTCACGTACCAAAAAACAAAAGCTAAACAAAACAAAATAAACCAAAATAAATAATCTAAATACAGACCTTACACATTTCACAAAAATTAACTCAAAATAAATAACAGATCTAAATGTAAAATATAAAACTATAAAACGGCTGGGTTCAGTGGTTTACCCCTGTAATCCCAGCATTTTGGGAGGCCAAGGCGGGCAGATCACTTGAGGTCAGGGGTTCAAGACCAATCTCACCAACATAGTGAAACACTGTCTCTACTAAAAACAAAAAAAAATAAAAAAAATTCACCGGGCATGGTGATAGGTGCCTGTAATCCCAGCTACTGGGAAGGCTGAGGTAGGAGAATTGCTAGAACTCGGGAGGCAGAGGTTGCAGTGAGCTGAGATTGTGCCACTGCACTCCAACCTAAGCAACAGAGACTCATCTCAAAAAAACAAAAAGCAAAAATTAAAACAAAAAAACTATAAAACTAGAAGATAACTTATTAAAAAATTTAGATGACCTTATGTTAGCAGTCACTTTTTAGATTCAATACCACAGACATGATATGTAGATATGTGGTATGAAATAATTGATAAGTTGGACTTCATTAAGATTTAAAAATATGCTCTGCAGAGACACTGTCAAGAGAATGAAAACACAAGCCACAGATGAAGAGAAAATATTTGCAAAAAGCAAATGGGATATTAAGGACTACTAACTAAAATATTCAAGGAACTCTCAAAATGCAACTGTAAGAAAACAAGTAGCTCGATTAATAAATAGACCTTAACAGATACTTCACCAATGCACATGGCAAAAAGATGGTCACATTATCAGGGATATCCAAGTTAAAACAGCAATGAGATACCACTATGCGCCTATTATAACAACCAAAATCCAGAACACTGACATCAAATGCCAGTGAGAATATAAAGCAACAGGAACTCTCACTCATAGCTGATGGGAATGAAAATTGGTATTCTTTACAAAACTAAACATACTCTTACCATATGACTCAGCAATCACAGTTTTTGTTTTTTTTTTTAAAGGGGGTTGAAAATTCATGCCATGACAGAAAGCTGTATAAAGATGTTCATAGCTGTTTTATGCATAATTGCTAAAACTTGGAAGGAACCAAGATGTCCTTCAGTAAATTAGTGGCTACATAAACTGTGGTACATTGAGACGATGGAATATTATTTGGTGCTAAAAAATAAATGAGTTATCAATCCGTAAGAAAACATGGAGGAAACTTGAATGCATATTATTAAGTGAAGGAAGCAAATCGGAAAATGCTACGTATTGTATGATTCCAACTATATGACATCCTGGAAAGGGCAACTATGGAGACAGTAAAAATATCAATGGTTGCAAAAGACTGGGAGGCAGAGAAGGATGAATAGATGTAACACGGAAGATATTTAGGGTGGTAAAATACTATGTACAGTATTATAATGGGGATTCATTTCATTACACATTTGTCCAAACCCATTGAATGTATAACACAAAAGGTGAACTCTAATGTAAACTGGACTTTGGGTGACAGTGATATGCCAATGTATTTTATCAATTTTAACAAAGTACCACTGTATTGAAACTGCCTTTATAAGATTTTAAAAGGCCTCAAGATTAGAATTATGGTAGGAGCCTAAATTTTGGTAAGATATTTTCCTTTCTCTCTTTTTCTTACTCCATGCATGACTGCTTGCACATAATCATTTCAATAAATAGTAGTCACTAGTAATAGATTATCTTCCTATTCTAGTCCCCAGGCAGGCTGCCCACACGATTAATAAACTTGTATTTTTCTTTTAAAGAACATTGGTCCTTAGATCACGCAGCCCCCTTGGATGGCTTCCAGGAGTTGAACTGGGCAAATGTGGGGTGATATGCCTGCAGCTTTAACCACGAGGAGCTCTTTTCTGCTTAGCTATAGGCATAGTTAAATGATAACCCAGCATTGTTTGCCAGCATGGCTTCTGTAGTAACCAGCAGTCACAAACACTACTGTAAAACCTAACACTTGGTTTTGAGATATTTTTCAGATTTTGCCTACAAGTCGACAAACTGGCACCAACAGGACTTGTGGCCTGTGTCAAGCAAGGACTTGTCAAGATTAGCCAAGCAAGGACTTGACTAATCTTATAACTCTCTCCCTTCCTGGGAATTGATTCAGCGTATGAAGACAGCCTTGTCACCGCCATGATTTCATTCCAGACCAATCAGCATCTATCTCCTAACCCCACTGCCCAACAAATCTCTTAAAAATTCTAGCTTCTGAAGTCTTGGGGAGGCAGCCTTGAGAAATATCTCGCATCCTCCTTGCTGAGTTGCCTTGCAATAATTAAATTCTATCTTTAATATAGTACCTGCTGTCTCAGTGTTTGGCTTCATCTGGACAGTCAGCATGGCTCTAGTCAGGTGATAACCCTGTGGGTAGGGGTGATTTGATGATGGAGAAAGCTATGCATGTGTAGAGGCAGGGAGTATATGAGGTGTCTGTACCTTTTTCTCAATTTTGCTGTGAACCTTAAACTGCTCTAAACAAATATTTTACAAAACTCACCGGGGGATTTAAAATAGCTTGAAGCATTGATCATATCTGTAACAATTATACCAGAATCTCTGGGGTGTAATCCAGGCATTAGTAGTTGACCCTAGGCATCAGTAATTTTAATGCCTGCCAAGTAATGTCAATGTCAAGTTTGCAGAGCACCCTACTAGACTGTGAATTACATTAGGGAAGAGATTGGGCCACTTAAAACCATGTTATTTGTATGGGCTTCAGTACTTCTCTTTTTTGTTTTGTTTTGTTTTGTTTTGTTTTGTTTTGTTTTTTGAGACATAGCCTCACTCTGTCATCCAGGCTGGAGTGCAGTGGCGCAGTCTCAGCTCACTGTCACCTCCACCTCCCAGGTTCAAGCGATTCTTCTGCCTCAGCCTCCTGAGTAGCTGGGACTACAGGCGCGTGCCACCACAACTGGCTAATTTTTGTATTTTTAGTAGAGATGGGGTTCCACTATATTGGCCAGGCTGGTCTCAAACTTCTGACTTCGTGATCCGCCCGCCTCAGCCTCCCAAAGCGCTGGGATTATGGGAGTGAGCCACCGCACCCGGCCTGGGTTTCAGTACTTCTTATAGCAATTTCTAAAACATAGCAGGCCATCAGAAATATTGCCTAAATAAAGTAGAGAATATATACATTTATTCAAGTATAAAATTTCTATCCTACTTTTAAAATTGAACTTAAAGAGACTATGGTAATATCATTGGCTTAAATGAACTCTCTTTAATCCTCTTTTAGAAGTGGTTAAATGTGGATACACTAAAAAAAATAATCAAACAGGCTACAGTGATTACATTCACTGATTAAGCTTAGGAAAATTCTCAATCACTCTCTTAGGAATGTATATCTAGATGAACTGTTACATTATTATTAGGGGATTTAAATGCACTATACATACTGATATATTAAGAAGTTCATTCAAATGATTTATGAATCATTTGCTGCCTCAGATTCACTGATTTAATATGATCTATTATGACATATCATATCCATGTTTTGTATTTATTATGTTGAATACAATGTTTCCAGAAAATTGACAATAATCTTCACAGACCTTTGATGATTTTTTTTCCTTAGTCAAATATTTCAATATACACTTATTTTAGAAAAATGTCTTGATGAAGCCAAGTTTATGGGTTTTTAACTTTTTTCATCTGAAATTTTGTCTATGGGTTCTTGGCCATCTTAACTGTCATTCAGTGAAAATGGGGAGAAAGAAAAATAAAGAAAAGGCTTACTGGGTTTTTTTAAATGACTGCTTGAAACATGCATTTAGAGAAGGGAATGAAAGAATGTTGACAAAAGGAATCTCAGTCTTAGGACTTTATCAATTAAGTAGAAAGATTGTGGGGGAAAAAAGCATTTTTCTAAATAAGTACTTTAATCTAGAGAGACAGAAATGATGGGGAAAAAGTTTGAGTTCATGTTCGAAGCCAATATTTCCTCCACTGATTAGATACCAAAAAAAGGAGAAAAAAAAGTACAGTATGTTATAGCAATGCACAGCAGATCTCATTGATATTATGTAAACTGTCTTTCACCATTTCTATCTTTTTTTTTTTTTTTTTTTTGAGACTGTGTTTCATTATGTCACCCAGCCTGGAGTGCAGTGGCGCAGTCTCGGCTCACTGTAACCTCCACCTCTTGGGTTGAAATGATTCTCCTGCCTCAGCCTCCAGAGTAGCTGGGACTACAGGTGTGCGCCACAACACCCGGCTAATTTTTGTACTTTTAGTAGAGAAGGGATTTCACCACATTAGCTTGGCTGGTCTCGAACTCCTGACCTCAGGCATTCTGCCTACCTTGGCTTCCCAAAGTACTGGGATTACAGGCATGGGCCCACCATTCCTTCTTGATGAACTAAAGAAGAGAAAGTATCAAAGGGCAAATATAGTATAAATACAAATGGTGCATTGACCTTTAAAAAAAGAGATAATAAAGGCCAACCAAACTATCATTTAAAGAGAAAGATTTTATTTTATATTTAACAAAAAATGAAAAATGTATTGATTGAGTGACAACTAATGTTGTGGTCACTGAAAAAGTAGAAGAGCTCCTGGGAAGGCCACCGGATATATAAGTAGTAAACCTTAAGACATATCGAACAGCATGTATTATTTCTATATTAAACCCAGAGAGAGTCAACAAAAAAAAATTAATAAATAACATCATTCTCAAGTGTCTAGCTAAGTGGAGCATACAGACAGGCCTATCATACAAGTCACTAATTAGAGGATTTTCTTTTTCTTTTTAGAGACATATGCAGCATAATGTCACTAGAAAAGGATATAATTAAGAACATTTTTAAAAAGAATAATAAAAATTTTTTAATTCTGATTTTGGCAGGGTTAGGAAACAAAATTATTTGGATACAAAGAATCATTGAACTATTAACTTGTAACTAGGAGGAATGAAAGGATAATTATTTCTGATATGATGAGGCTCTATTTACAAGGCTTTTGGTTATGAATTGAGATATGCCATTCACGTATTCAGGTCACCCCTTTTTTCAATTGATTTCTCTTGAGTTCTCAGGTAATACCTGCATTTTCCTGTGCCATTTACTTTACTCAAATCAGAAAATATGATTTGATTAAAGTGCTATATAACTGCTCAGGCTCTTATCCAGTTTCTAGATCATTCACTTTGCTCAGTTTTTCCCTGTCATGAAAATTCAACTTTCCTTTTTCCAATGAGAAATGTCGATGTTCTTCCCAAGTGTGATGTGGACAGTGAGTGCCCGATTGTCCTTTCTCTCAACTGCCTTGCATGTGATAATGGTATAATAAACTGAAGATCTCCCTGTTCTTCCTGGAAAAAATGAGCTCCTTAGAAACTTATTTTATCTATTGAAGCCAGTTCATTCTTAGAAGCCTTATCTTTGTATCAGCTTCAGCCTTCACAAATAAGAACTAAGATGCAGTAATCTGCTGCCCCATGTTATTCTATATTATTTCCAAAGGGCTGTTCATAAAAGACCTTTCTTGGTGAGCCCAGAAATATCAGTTACAGTGATTGATGACTCTCTATAAAAGAAAGTAAAAATATCTTCAAGTTCTCTCAGAAGAAAAATACTACCCACATGAAAGATATTTGGATCTGGCCCTTCTGCTGAACCCTTTCTTGGCTCAGAAGGAACTCTCACATCTCTCATATTCCTCAGCAGTGTCCTTGCAGAGCTTTGAAGTAATGATCCCATCAGTCCTTTCTGCCTGCATCTAATCTCCAGTATTTAGGAATCTTGGAGCAAGTTCCAGATTTCAGTTTGCTTAATTCTCTATGTGTATGATAATACCTACCAGAAACACTGCTGGCAATTTCATACTTTTTAATGGTAGGTAGGAAAGATTAAATCTATAATAGTAGCAATCAAAAATGGCATAGAAAGGCAAGATTATGTGTGTGTGTGAATTCTTATTTACTCACAATGCTAAGATATATATGTATACACATATGCACATATATAGGTATGTCTATATATGTTTACATAGTTATATAGAGTAATCAGTCATCAAATATCTATTAAATAATATTTATTTTTAAAAAATTTGTCATGTCATTGAAGGTACAAAACATATTATATGGACCCAGTGCCTGCTACAATCACCTTACATTCTGGTAGGAATTCTAATAAGTACATGAAACAACTATAGAACATGGTTGCACATTTTACCTATTAATGGAATTGCAGAATAATATACACAAAATGTTCACAGAACAAACTGAACAAATTGACCTGTTTTTAAAGAGGGATTATGTGATGGACAAATGCAATAATTTATTAAAAGTGGATCGAGACTATTAAATCACAAATAAAGCATACAGATTATTAAGCCAATATTCAAATCCTTAGAGTGAAATTGTAATTTATATTAACATAATTATTTTTAATTGGAACATAAAAATTCTAATTATGTTTTGATTTTAATTTATTTAATTCTCAGTCAAATCTACATTGTAAAAAACGAATAACCTATGCATGGTATATGTGATATTTTCTAAGTAGCCACAATATTTGAATAACTCAAGTGTCCCATTCTCCTGCAATAAATGTAATAATAATAATAATAGCTGTTCCAGGCACCAGATTTATATGATCTCATGTGATTCTCACTTGACATGTGAGAAAGGTGTGGTCAGTAAAGAAAACAAAATTTTCAAGTTTGCATAGGTAGTAAGAATCAGTTCACACTGTTCTCTGTACAGATAAACTGTCTGCTTCTGGTAGGACACAAAATTACCAGAGAGATTTACATACCGTTGAGATAAAGATAATTATACTGTTTATTTGTTTCTTCTTAATATTAGCAATATGTCCGAATTTATGCAATCTTTAATTCACTTACTCTAAATCTTCTTTAAAAGGTAATCTGACTTTTTCACATAACTGTTCATGTCAATATTTTTAATGTTTCTAAATACTTTAGCTAACATTAAGCTTTTCTTATTGAATGTTAGAAGTATGTAGCTGAGTTCTATTAATATCAGGATTTTCTTACAAAATAGCATACTCATATTACTATAGTCCCTTCAATCTATATTTTTCTTTTCTTCTAATGTGGCACTCCTGCTCTGATGACCCAGAACCATTTATATTGCAATTCAAAACCAGTGACAAATATGACCTAAAATTAGCAGGATAATTCCAAATAGGGCTAGCCATAAATATACAAGAGCAAAAAGATAAATCTATTTTTAAATATTCAAATTTTGTTATAAATTGTCTCTATTTTTTTCTCTGTAATCTGGGTACATGTATCTAGAAAACCTTAAATTCACATTTTCAATCTCTTGAAAAATTTTGGCATAATTATAGAAAATTCCTCCAAATAATTAAAATAAGAATTTAGCTATTTATTTTCTTTCCAACAATCATTTCTTATGTTTTAACATATGAACTCCCTACTTTTTTATGGGTTCTACAGAGAGACATGGAACAATTTGTTTTAAAAGGCACCTTTCCCCAAACTAATGCATTTTGGCACAAACTACCAAAACCACAAATAGCACACCTAGCTGCCAAAGTCATTCTGTGAATCCATCAGTAGGACACTCTGCAGCAGGATTAATCTGTCCTTAGGAACAGAGTTCACATTTGATGATGCCTAGACTAGGAATCACAAAAGTCAAGCTTTCTTAGTATTGGTCTTGCACAAACTTTTTTTCTTATTTTTTCTTTGAGATGGAGTTTCACTCTTGTTGCCCAGGCTGGTGTGCAATGGTGCAATCTTGGCTCACTGCAACTTCTACCTCATGGTTTCAAACGATTCTCCTGCTTCTGCTTCCTGAGTAGCTGGGATTACAGGTGCATACCACCATGCCGGGCTAATTTTTGTATTTTTAGTCGAGACAGGGTTTCACCATGTTGGCCAGGCTGGTCTTGAACTCCTGACCTCAGGTGATCCACCCACCTTGGCCTCCCAAAGTGCTGGGATTACTGGCGTGAGTCACTGCGCCCTGCCTGCACAAACTTTGATGTTGAGAAAGCTACAGTGGCTACTTTGGCTTCTGTAAGATTAAGTTAGCATAAGCTGCTTGTATTTAAACATAAACAAAAATACACAAATGGTAAGATATTATTCATTGTTACATTGTATACATTTTTAATATTAAAGAAGGTTTGAAATATAAACAAAATGTTGCACTTAGCTTCTTCTACACCTATTTCAAACCTTCCCCCAAATAATAACCAATTCCACAATACAGCATTAGACTGCCTGGTTTTTAGCTCCCTCTGTAAGGGTTGTCTATCTAGATTTTTTTTCTCCAAAAGACTGAATTATCTTTCTCTCAAATTGTTAAAATAATTTGAAATTAAAACAGACTCTTCTGCAGGTGAGATGCGAAATGATGTACTGTGAACATAATGAATGTCATATTATAGATTTGGTTATTGAGGAGTGATGTTTTCCTGGAGGAATAGTGTGAGGTGCAGTGTAAATGTCTCACAGTAGTGTTGATCACTGAGAAATATGAATGACAATGGCCAGAAATGTTTGAGAAAATTTACTATACATGTAAGATAAATTACTGTACAACAGAGCTGTCGTGGGGAACCATTCACCAGTGGACACAAATATTTTGACCACAGGAATTAGACAAATGTATTGTTAATTAGAAATTGAATTAATTTTCAAATGATGAACCAAAAATGTTTTGATTATTAAAATATATGAAGGTCTTTTCTTTTTCTTAATTAGGATTATTTTTCTGGGTATAACATTTTTCAATAAAGTAATAATAACTATATTTTTCAAATCTAAAAAATTTTACAAATGTTTGTTTATAACCATTTTCCTCATCTAGATTTTTTGTTGTGTTAGGCATTTAGTGGCAGTTCAAAATCAGAATTAATCTCAATTTATATGAAAATATGTGGTGGCTTTATTTGTGATTGCATTCACAAATTTTTCAAGATATTAAGGGGGGTGATTTTTGAGGAGGTTGCTTGTGTGTTTAAATAAGTTAAATCCAACTGGTTGGGAGAGGAAAGTTATTTAGAGTCCATGTTTTTTTCTTATTGTTTTGTCTCTCTAAAATTCAGAAACAGTGAACACACAGTAGCTAGGACATCTCTAAGTATGTAATAAACATTTATTAAGCAAATATTATGAAGTTGGTAGAAACTGTACATGGATAAATTATCTCAATTATTCTCTAAACTAGTCTATATTTTGCTTCAGAGATGCAGAAATTAAGTCATATGAAAAGAAGTAACTTGTTCGTGGTCAAACAGCAAGTTCAACTTTGAGCCAGGTTTTAAGTGCAAACTACCTGATTCGAGGGCTTGCTGCTTCATTTCTCAATGAGCCATCTCTGATGCTTGATTTTCTCTCAGTTATATTCTGATATCTAATCCCTTTTGATGTTTCTAATCATGACTTTTTATTAATTCAAATTTCTGTTTTTCATATCAGCTCTGGTGCTGAAAACAAAGGTAGCTACTTTGAAAATGAACATAGTCAAGATTATGAACAATCAGCCTTTTTAATGCAGAGACACCTACAAGAGCATCTCTACTTCTCTATGTAAAACTTATTAACTAAAAATGTTTCATTTTCCAAAACAATTACTTTATGAGACAATCCTCAGGAAATTAGTGAATAAATATTTTGTTACCCTATTTCTTTGTATAGTCAGTCCCCACTGACTTATCCAGTACTCTTACATTCAATTAACTCTCTTTTCCCCATTCTGTGTAGTACTTACAGTTGGTGTGCTAGGAAGCAGTCGCTTTTAGCCTGAGGCCTTAGTTGGAAGGAAAGCTGCAATGTGTCCTTTTTTTATTTTATTTTATTTTATTTTTTTCAGGAGTACAGAGAGAAAGCTATAGTGGGAATTTCTGTAATCTCAACATAAAGTTATGCTGTTTTGTCATCTACTCAGTGTTCTAGGAATAATTTCATTTTTTCCAAATAGGTATAAAGATAGGTATATAAGAAACAAAAAAAGGGAGCCCTTGATGAGTAGGCAGAGTAAGATGGCAAAAAGGAGCCCTCAAACAATCATCTCAGTATGAACACCAAATTCAACAACCATCCAAGAAAGAAGGCAACTTCATAAGAACCTGAAATCAGGTGAGTGATCACAGTATCCAGTTTTCATTCAATATTAAAAAAAAAAGAAGAAGAAGAAGCACTGAAGAGGGTAGGAGGGACAATCTTGAATTGCCTACACCACTCCCACCCATCCTCTGGCAGAGTAGCTCTGTGGCATGGAGGGAGAATCTGTGTACTTGTGGGAGAAGGAGCAAAGTGATTGTGAGACTTTGCATTGAAACTCAGTGCTGTCTTGTCACAGAGGAAAGCAACACAAGGCAGAATTAAGCTGACACACAGAGGAAGCATTTAGACCAGCCCTAGTCAGAGGGAAATCTTTTCATCCCAGTGGTGGGAACCTAAGTTCTGGCTAGCCCCACCACCATGGGCTATAGCACTATGGGGTCCTAAATAATCTTGAAAGGCAGTCTAGGCCAAGAGGTCTGTAATTCCTGCATGAGTCATGGTATTGTGTTCGGCTTGAAGCCAGCGAACTTGGGGCATACATGACCCAGTGAGACACCAGCTGGGATGGCCAAGTGAGCGCTTGTGTCACCCCCTCCTTCTACTTCAGGCAATGCAGCTCAAAGTTCTGGAAGGAGAGGAAGAGTAAAGAGGACTTTGTCCTGCAACTTGGATGTCAACTCAGCCACAGTAAATTCAAGCACCAAGCAGAGTCCTGAAAGCCCTATTTTGAGCGACAGCTCCTGGGTGACATTTCTAGACCCATCCTGGGCCAGAAGGAAACCCACTGCCCTGAAAGGAAAGAGCCAATCCTAGCAAAATTCATCACCTGCTGATGAAATAACCCTTGGACCTTGATTAAACATCAATGGTAGCTAAGCAGCAGTCGCTGTGGCTTTGGGCAAGACCCAGTACTGTGCTGGCTTCAGGTGTGACCCAGGATATTCCCAGCCGTGGTGGTCATGAGGAGAGACTCCTTCTGCTTGATGAAAGAAGAAGGACGAGTACAAAGGACTTTCTCTTGCCACTTGGGTAACAGCTTACCTACAGTAGTATAAGCTGAAGCAGACTTCTAAAGACCCTTACTCCAGGCCTTAGCTCCTAGAGGGCATTTCTGGACCCATCCTGGGCCAGAGGGAAACATGCTATCCTGAAAGGAGAGACCCAGTCCTGGCAGGATAACTTGCTGACTATAGAGCTCTTGGACCTTGAATAAACATCAACAGTAGCCAGAAAATAGTCACCACAGGCCTTAGGTGAGACCCAGTACTATGCTTGGGTTCAGGGGTGACCCAACACATTTCCAGTAATGGTGTCCATGGGAGCACTTGCAGCACCCCTCCTCCAACTCAAGGCAGCTCAGCACAGAGATAGAGACTCTGTTTGCTTGTGGAAAAGTAAGGGAAGAGAACGAGAATCTCTGCCTGATGATCCAGGGAATTCTCCTGGATCTTACCCAAGACCACCAAAGCAGTACCTCTAGGAATCTGCAAGAGTCACAGTGTTACTGGGCTTGGGATACCCTCTAATGTGCATGCAACTGCAATGACCAAAGACTTAGATCACAACACACAATTAATTTTGAATATTTGAAAAGTGTTCTTAGGACGGTTGGGTACAAACAAGCCCAGACTGTGAAGATTAAAATAAATACCTAATTCTTTAATATTTGGATATTGATGAAATACACAAGCATCAAGACCACCCAGGTAAACATGGCCTCACCAAATGAACTAAATTAGGCACCATTGATCAGTTTTGTAGTGACAGATATATGTGTGACCCTTCAGACAGAGAATTTAAAATTACTCAGTGAAATCCAAGATAACACAAGAAAGGAATTCAGAATCTTATCAGATAAACTTAGCCAAAAAATCAAAATAATTAAAAAGAATCAAGCAGAAATTTGGGAGCTGAAAAATTCAATTGAAAAACTGAAAAATGTATCAGTCTCTCGACAGTAAAATTGATCAAGCAGAAGAAAGAATTAGTGAGCTTGAAAACAGGCTATTTGAAAATACATACTCTGAGGAATCAAAAGAAAAAAGAATTTTAAAAAAGAAGCATGCCTACAGGATCTAGAAAATAGCCTCAAAATGGAAAATCCAAGAGTTATTGGCCTTAAAGAGGAGGTAGAGAGAGAGAGGTCTGAGTAGAAAAAATAAAGAGATAATAACAGAGAACTTTCCAAATCTAGAGAAAGATATCAACATTCAAGTGCAAGAAGGTTTTAGAACATCAAGTAGATCTAAACTAAATAAGACTAACTCAAGACATCTAATAATCAAACTCCTAAAAGTCAAGGATAAAGAAAGAATTTTTGTTTGTTTGTTTGTTTTTTGAGACAGGGTTTCACTCTTGTCACCCAGGCTGGAGTGCAGTGGCACAATCTTGGCTCACTGCAACCTCTACCTCCTGGGTTCAAGTGATTCCCCTGCCTCAGCCTCCCAAGTGGCTGGGATTACAGGCACTTGCCACCATGCTCAACTAGTTTTTGTATTTTTAGTGGAGATGGGGTTTTACCATGTTGGGCAGGCTGGTCTAGAACTCCTGACCTCAGGTGATCCATCTGCGTAGACCTCCCAAAGTGCTGGGATTACAGACACAAGTCTCAACAGCAGTAAGAGAAAAAACCAAAAACAACAACATGTAAAGGGGCTCCAATACACCTTTCAGCAGATTTCTCTGTAAAAACCTTTCAGGCAAGGAGAGAGTTGCAAGATATAATTAACATGCTGAAGAAAAATGAAAACAAAAAAACTTTTATTCTAGAATACTATAGTAAGTGAAAATATTATTTAAACATGAAAATGAAATAGAGACTTTCCCAGACAAACAAAAGCTGAGGGATTTTGCCAACGTAGACCTATCCTACAAGAAATGCTAAAAGGAGCTCCTCAATCTGACAGAAAAGCATGTTAATGAGCAATAAGAAACCAACTGAAGGTACAAAACACCCTGGTAAAAGCAAGTACACAGACAAGTACATAAAATTATAATACTGTAATTGTGGTATACCAACTATTCATAACTGGAATAGGAAGGCAAAAAGACAATTCTATGAAAAATGACAACTACAACAACTTTTTAAGACATAGATATTGTAATAAGATACAGGCTAAAACAACAAGAAAGTAAAAAGTAGGTGGGATAAAGTTAAAGTATAGAATTTTTTATCAGTTTTCTCTTTTCTTGTTGCTTCATTCATTTGTTTTTGTAATCAGAGTTAAGTTGTCGTTAGTTTAAAAAAAAATGGGTTACAAAATAGTTTCAAGAGTCATGGAAACCTCAAATCAAAAAATCTAAAACAGGCTGGACATGGTGGCTCATGCCTGTAATTCCAGCCTTTGGGAGGCCGAGTTGGGCAGATCACTTGAGTTCAGGAGTTTGAGACCAGCCTTCCCAAAAAGGTGAAACCCCATCTCTACTAAAAATATAAAAATTAACTGGGTATGGTGGCAGGTGCTTGTAATTTCAGCTACTTGGGAGGCTGAGGCAGGAGAATTGCTTGAAACCGGGAGATGGAGGTTGCAGTGAGCTGAAACCACACCACTGCACTCCAGCTTGGGCAAGAGTGAAACTTTGGGTCAAAACAAACAAACAAACAACAACAACAAAAAAACTAAAATAGGTATACAAGAAATATAACGCAAAAAATTAAAGCATATTGCCAGAGAAAATCACTTTCACAGAAAGGAAGACAGGGAAAAAGAGAAGACCACAAAGCAACAACAACAACAACAAATAACAAAATGGCAGTAGTAAGTCCTTACTTACCAATAATAACAAAGAATGGAAATGAAACTAAACTTTCCAATCAAAAGACACAGAGCAGCTGAAAGGATAATAAAACAAGACCCAGTAATTAGTTGCCTACACCCTATAGGTGTATACACTTTATATGTGACCGATGTCACATGTGAAGTCACTCATAGACTGAAAATAAAGGGATGGAAAAGGTATTCCATGCCAATGGAAATTAAAAAAGAGCAGGAGTAGCTATACCTGTGGCAGGTAAATAAATTTCAAGACAAAAAGTATAAAAAGAAACAAAGAAGATTATTATATAATGATAAATAAGTTCAACAAAATGATATAAGAATTATAAATATATATGCACCCAATGATGGAGCAGCCAGATATATAAAGCAAATAGTATTAGAACTAAAGAAAGAGATACACTCTAATACCATAATAGTTGGAGACTATCAACACCCAACTCTGAGCATTAGACAGACCATACAGTGAGAAAATTAAAATGAAGCTTAATCTACACTGTAGACCAAATGGACCTAATGGATATTTATAGAACATTTCATCTAATGGCCGCAGAATACACATTCTTTTCAGCACATAGATTATCCTCAAGGATAGACCCTATGCTAGGCCATAAAAAATGTCTTAAGACATTCCAAAAAATTGAAATAGTATCAAGTATTTTCTCTGACCACAATGGAATAAAACTGGAATCAATAACAAAAATAATTTTGGAAACTATACAAACACATAGAAATTAAACAATATGCACTTGAATGGCCAGTGAATAAATTAATGAAATTAAATCAGTGTAAACATTAAGAAGGAAATTGAAAAATTTCTTGAAACAAATCATAATGAAAACATGACATGCCAAAACATATAGGTTACAGGAAAAGCAGCACTAAGAGGAAAGTTTCCAGTTATAAGTGCTTACATCATAAAAGAAGAAAAACTTCAAATAAACAACCTAATAATACATCCTAAAAAACTAGAAAAGGAAGAAAAGCCACCTAAAATTGGTAGAAGAAAAAAAATAATGATTAAAGCATAAATAAAATTAAACTGAAAAAATATAAAAATGAAAAGACTAATGAAGCAAAAAGTTGTTTTTTTGATAAGATTAACAAAATTTACAAACCTTTAGCCAGACAAAAAAAAAAGAGAATATGCAAATAAATTAAACCAGAGATATAAAAGGAGTTAAGCTGATACAGCAGGAATTTAAAGGATCATTAGAGAAAACTATGAGAAACTGTATGTTAATAAATTGAAAAACTTAGAAGAAATGGATATATGCCTACACACATACAACCTACCAAGGTTGAACTATAAAGAAATCCAGAGCTTGAATAGACCAGTAACAAGTAACAAGATGCAAGTCATAATGAAAAGTCTCCAAGCAAATAAAAGCCTGGGACCTGATGCCTTCACTGGTGAATTCCACTAAACACTGAAAGAAGAACTAATACCAATCCTGCTCAAAACATTACAAAAAAAAAATAGAGGAGGAGAGAGTACTTCCAAACTTATTTTACGGGCCAGTATTACCCTACTTCCAAAACCAGATGACACATCAAAAATGGAAAACCATAGACCAATATCTCTGATGAATATTGATGTAAATGTGCTCAACAAAATACTAACAAACGAAATTCAACCACACATTGAAAATATCATTTATTATGACCAAGTGGGGTTTATCCCAGACATCCAAGGATAGTTCAACATATGCAAATCAATGTGATACATCATATCAACAAAATGAAGGGAAAAAAACCCATATGACTATTTCAATTGATGCTAAAATAGCATTTGATAAAATTCAACATCCCTTCATTTCAAAAATTCTAAAAGAACTGAGCATAGTAGGAACATACCTCAACACCATAAAAGCCATATATGACAGACCCACAGCTGGTATCATACTGAATAAGGAAAAACTGAAAGCCTGTCTTCTAAGATCTGGAATAAGACAAGTATGCCCACTTTTACCACTACTAATCAACACAGTACTGAAAGTCTTAGTTAGAGCAATCAATCTCTTGTTATTAAACAAACCTATCTTGTTTGATAACAAGAGAAATAAAAAGACATCTAAATTTCCAATTTAGGAAAAAAGTCAAATTATTATTTGCAGATGATATAATCTTATATTTGATAAAACCTGAAGACTCCACCAAAAAACCATTAAAACTGATAAATTCTGTAGTTTCAGAATACAAAATCAACATACAAAAATTAGTAGCATTTATGTATACTAAGAGCGAACAATCTGAAGAAGAAATCGAAAAAGTAATTGCCCTTACAATAGGTGCAAATAAAATAAGATACCCAAGAATAAATTTAACCAAATAAATAAAAATATTTCTACAATGCAAACTATAAAACATTGATGATAGAAAATGAGGAGGACACACAAAAAATGGAAAGCTATTCTACATTCATGGATTGGAAGAATTAATAATGTTAAAATGTGCATACTAACCAAAGCAATATATAGATTAAATGCAATCCCTATAAAAAATACCAATGATATTCTTCCCAGAAACAGAAAAAAAAAAAACCTAAAGTTTATACGGAAGCACAAAAGACCCAGAATAGCCAAAGTCATTCTGAGCAAAAAGAACACCACTGGAGGAATCACATTATCTTACTTCAAATTGTACTACAGAGTTATAGTAACCAAAAAAGCATGGTACCAGCATAAAAGCAGACCAATGAAACAGTATAGAGAACCCAGAAATAAGTCCATACATGTATAGTAAATTCATTTTAGACAAATATGCCAAGAACATACATTGTGAAAAGGACAATCTCTTCAATAAAGCATCCTGGGAAAACTAGATACCCAAATGCAGAAGAATAAAACTAGACTCCTATCTCTTGCTACATAAAAAAAAAAAAGTCACAGTAATTAAATCATTAGATCTAGACCTGGCACCATAAAACTATTAAAATAAAACATTGCTACTCGGGAGGCTGAGGCAGGAGAATGGCCTGAACCCAGGAGGCGGAGCTTGCAGTGAGCCGAGATCGCGCCACTGTACTCCAGCCTGAGGCGACAGAGCGAGACTCCGTCTCAAAAACAAAAACAAAAACAAACAAACAAAAAAACATTGAGGAAACTCCTCAAGACAGTGGTCTGGGCAAAGATTTCTTGATTACTCCAAAAGCAAAGGCAACCAAAGCAAAAATGGACAAACGGAATCACATGGAATTAAAAATCCTCTGCACAGCAAAGGAAACTATCTACAAAGCTAAGAGACAATTCACAGAATGCGAGAAAATATGTGCAAACTATCCATCTCACAAGAGATAATTTACCAGGATATATAAGGAGCTCAAACAACTCTATAGGAATAAATTTAATTATCTGATTAAAACATGGGCAAAAAATTTGAATAGACAGCTATCAAAAGAAGACATACAAAAGGCAAACAGGTATATGAAAAAGTGTTCAACATCATTATCACCAGAGAAATGAAAATGAAAACTCCAGTGAGATATCATCTCACCCCAGTTAAATTGACATTCATCCAAAGGACAGGTGATAAGAAATGCTGTTGAGGATGTGGAGAAAAGGGAACCCTCGTACACTGTTCCTGGGAATGTAAGCTAGTACAACCACTATGAAGAACAGTGTGGAGTTTCCTCAAAAAATCTAAAAATAGTACTACCATATGATCAGCAATCTCACTATTAGGTATACACGCAAAAGAAAGGAAATCAGTATATGGAAAAAGTATCTACATTCCCATGTTACTTGCAACACTGTTCACAATAGCCAAGCTTTGGAAGCAACCTAAATGTTCATCAACAGAAAAATGGATAAAGAAAATGTGGAAATTGGCCGGGGGCGGTTGCTCACGCCTGTAATCCCAGCACTTTGGGAGGCTAAGGCAGGTGGATCACAAGGTCAGGAGATCAAGACCATCCTCGCCAACACAGTGAAACCCCGTCTCTACTATAAATACAAAAAAATTAGCCGGGCGTGGTGGCGAGTGCCTGTAGTCCCAGCTACTCGGGAGGCTGAGGCAGGAGAATGGCGTGAACCCGGGAGGTGGAGCTTGCAGTGAGCCGAGATCGTGCCACTGCACCCCAGCCTGGGCGACAAAGCGAGACTCTGTCTCAAAAAAACAAAAAAAAAATAAAATGTGATACTTACACATAACGGAGAGCTATTCAGCCATATAAAAGAATGAGGTCCTGTCATGTGCAACAACATGAATGGAAATGGAGGACATTAGGTTAAGTGAAATAAGCCAGGCATAGAAACACAAACTTCACATATTCTCACTCAGTTGTGGGAGCTAAAAATTAAAACAACTGAAGTCATGGAGATAGAGAGTAGAATTATGGCTACCATACTCACCAGAAAAGTAGTGGGGGGAGGCAGGGTTAGAAATGAGGATGTTTAATGGGTATAAAAATATAGTTAGATACAATGAATAAGATCCAGTGTTCATTAGTACAACAGAGTGACTATAGTTAACAATAGGTTGTTGTACATTTTAGAATAACTGAGGGAGTACAATTGGAATATTTGTAACATAAAGAAATGATAAATGCTGAAGGTGATGAACTCTAATTGCTCTGAGGTAAACATTTACACATTGTATGCCTATATCAAAATATCTAATGTAACTCATAAATGTACTATGTACCAATGAAATTTTAAAAGAAAAAAGAAGCAAAAAATAGAAAGAAAGAAAAGAGAGCCTTTGGAGTGAGCAATGGAAGAAGGGAGATTTATTTGTTGGACTGAGTGAAAGGAACAACAGATTTACATATATTATAAACTGTGGAATGCCTTAAGGTGTATGTAACATAATTTTCAGAGTTTATCTTTATTCTTATAGTGTAACTTAATATTTTGGTCATGGTAATTTAAAATGGACAAAACCCCCAAATAGTGAAAAAAGTTAAAAGACTAATGTGACCAAAATGGAAGGTGAACAAAGAAATCTATGTATTGTAATGAATTTTAAAGCATTGTTGATTGGTTTAAATCTGGGTTCCTGAAGCAATCAACAAGCAATAAGCAAGGAAAAGAGTACTAAGGTTTTTTTAACCAAGGTATTTAGACATATATGACCCTAACTCAAATCTGGCCCATATCCTGCTCTTAAGAATTATTTTTTCATTTAAAAAGCTTTCAAAAAAATTGAAAGAGTAATATTTCTGACACATGAAAATTACACAAAATTCAAATTTCTGTGTTCTTCAATACAACTTTCAATTTTGTTGATATAAAATGTGTAGAAATTTGTTTTCTCTCTTGTTATATAAGTGCTTACATAAGATTCTTGATTTTGCCATTTGGCTAGCAAAGCCTAAAACATTTACTAATTGGCCTTTTATAGAAAAAGAAAAGAAAAGAAAAGCAACCTCTGGTTTAACCTAATCAGCATCAATGTTGGAACTCCAGACAGTTTCTTTAAGAATATTGCCAGGAGCCAATGAGGGTGGTAGATGGAATTGATTTAGAAAATTAACCATGAGGCTTCTTACTGAGACCTCTCACTAGAACTAAGGGTGCAAGGGACTTTTTATATGTGTATGTGTGTGTGTGTATACATATGTGTATATATGGGGCTGTATATGCATAGGTAACTCACAGTTATTTTAAATCTGCATATGAAATAATCTATTATGCATTCAGTAATATAAAAAACAAGCTCTTTAGGTAAAATAGGATACAATATCATCACAATAAGGTTTTTATCCTATGAGAATTTACAGTCTTTTAATGTCAAGTTTTACTAATAAAAATGGGCAAACAATTGTTAAAGTGCTTTTCCTTTAGTTTGTGTTTTTGTTTAGTATCTCTGTTTTTAGTTCCCCTACCCCAGAGATTTTCTTCTCATGAACAGCTTTGGGAGGCTGAAAATAAAAAATGTAATAATTAATAATTGGCTACTCTATAACAGCTTGGCTACAATCAAACATAATCTCTAGATTACCTATTTTCAGACCAGAGAGCAAATTTGAAAGGATGAGGAATGTTTCTTAATTTTATTAATTTTTAAACAAAATACAGTATGTTTATATTGTAAACCTAGAAAACAGGAACTAAAAACACAGGCAATACATCTAGAAAGAGAAGGCATTTGACTCATGACTCAAATATTTTTAACTTACATGTGACTTTCAAATCAGCTAAATAGCTACTGTTTAATCCGGGAAGACTGACAATGAAGATTTGATTGTTTCAGGTATCAGATAAGGTGTCTGTTGATGACTCTACTTAAGCAACATATATAAGTGAGTTTTACTACTCACACATATATATTTAAAAATAGCCATATTATAAAAATTATAATTTAAGAAATTGATTTTTTAACAGGCTTAAAGATAAAAAACACCAAACTAAAATCCATTTTTATGCCTATGCATTAGAGTAACCATTTCTTTAAAAAATTCAACTTTATAAAATATATATATCTTTTTGAGACGGAATTTTGCTCTTGTTGCCCAGGCCAGAGTGCAATGGTGTGATCTCGGCTCACTGCATCCTCTGCCTCCTGGGTTTAAGCGATTCTCCTACCTCAGCCTCCCGAATAGCTGGGATTACAGGCATGTGCCACCACACCCGGCTACTTTTCTATTTTTAGTAGAGATGGGGTTTCACCATGTTGGCCAGGCTGTCTCAAACTCCTGAACTTATGTGATCTGCCCACCTCGGCCTCCCAAACTGCTGGGATTACAGATGTGAGCCACCGCGCCAGACCCAATTTTATAAAATATATTTGCATTTCCTTTTTTTCCCCCTCTTCTTTCTCTCTCTCTCTCTGTTTCTCTCTCTCTCTCTGAGGAGTTAAAGATGGGAAGTTTGCTGGGTTCATCTTGTCATCTTATTAAGTGTCTCAGTTGTTCTGTGCTTTGACTTCAGGGTCTTTTTGTGTCACAAATTAATATAGGTAAGCAAAAGGCAAATAAGACTTTCTGTAACTTATACGGGTTACAAAATCATTTTTATAACATATACAGTTAATTTTATTCATTAAAATTAATGTGTAATATTTTCTCCTTGAAGAAAAGATGAAGTATTACAAATAAGGGTAAAAGAAGCTGTGAATACCACTCCAAACCCTTACTTTTCAACAGGTTTTAATTTCTGAGATGTCATTAAATCTCTGAGTAAATGGAACTAAATTCCAAGCTTCAGAATGAGGAAAGGATCACGGTGCCAAGGAAGTATGAGGAAAGTACATGAGTTACTACAACCAAATAAATAATTACTAAAAAACTATATAATGACAAACCCAAACAATAGATTTTAAAATAGAAATCGAATGTCAATCCTCTGCTAAATTCATCAACTAGTTTCCCATCTTATTCATAGTAAAAGTCCATGTCCTTACTAGAAGCACAAAGCCTCATTCTGATAACCACTTCATCTTCTACTCCCTCCTTCTTTCAGCCAGTTGAGCTATATTAGTTTGGTCAATACTATTCCAGCTATTCACGCACCCTCTCACTTCAGAGCACTGTTGCTGTTCCAGCTGCCTGAGAAGGTGTTTACCTGACATATTCCTGGTCAGCTGGCTTACTTCCTCCAGGCCTTTATAAATAAGCCATTTTTTTCTGGGCTTTACCTAAATTTGACCCCACCTCCTTCATACCTGATCTCTTCATTTCCTGCAGCATAGTGTTTCCTTTGAATTTTCTCTGTGCACTTTGCTTATTTGTCTAGTTTATTGCCAAAACTGCTCAATAGAACACAAACTACTTGAATCCAGAGATGTTTCTCTGATATGTTCACTAATGAATTTCTGGTACTGAGAGTATGTGTCATATGACAGGTGGTCAATAAATACTTGAAAGGGGAGCACATGTATAGTCTCCTAATATTTCAGGAATTACACTTTCATGTTAGGCCATGAGAGGTGGCATGGTGAGTGAATTAGTTAAGATTTTTTTTAAATGGATATAAACATAAGTTATAATAGCTTAAATCTAAAAAGCTGGACTGCAATATTCCAGGTATGTCATCAAGATGCTAAGCCTCTTTCTAGCTACCTTTTGTTTTGTTTGCCTCTGATTAACTTTGTTCTCATACACTTTCTGGTGGCAATGGCCCTTAGTAGTTTCATGGGTTTTGAAGTACATGAACCTAGCATCATTCCCAATAGTGCCAATAAAAATCAGGGAAAATATTCTGCCTGTTTTTGCTGGTTCATATGTCCATTTCCAAACCATTGATAATGGACATGGGTTGTGTGAAAAGACAAAAAGTCAACAAATTTAGTTGAAAATCTCAACTGCCTTTACTGCAATTCTAGAATCTAGAAACACTTCATTCCCTAAAATAGAATAAGTATTCCAATGAGCTGACCAGAAGAAGTTAGCTTTTTGTTTTGTTTTGTTTTTGATTTTTGTTTTGAGATGGAGTCTCGCTCTGTCACTCAGGCTGGAGTGCAATGGCACTACCCCGGCTCACTGCAACCTCTGCCTCCCGGGTTCATGCCATTCTCCTGCCTCAGCCTCCTGAGTAGCTGGGACTACAGGAACCCGCCACCATATCTGGCTAATTTTTGTATTTTTAGTAGAGACGGGGTTTCACCGTGTTAGCCAGGGTGGTCTCGATCTCCTGACCTCGTGATCCGCCTGCCTCAGTCTCCCAGAATTTAGCTTTATAGACAGAGAAGTCTGAGAGAAAGCAGAAACAAAGAACAAAAAGTGGATCGGTCATTTTAAAATTACTTTTTTTATAAGACAGGAACAAGGAGCAGAAGAGCAAAAAAACAATGATTTGTTAAAATGGACTTACTTCTGGTTAAGAATTAAAACAAGAGAGAACTTCATTATCATTCCCATTGAAGATAGAAACTGGCCTGTTTGGAAAATTGGCCTATAGTTCACTCCTGATTTCTTGGAAAGTCAGATAACTTAGTTTTAGTTTGTTGATGTGAAATTTAAGCATGAGTGACTCCATTTTGATTTTTAGTCTAATTTGTTGGGGCCTAGTGCAGTAACTTAGTTCAACACAATGGTCTCCTGTAATTTTTATTTAACAGTTAGAATTCTGTAACTAGTCAAGCCTTGATTCCATATCCACACACAGGAGCCCAGGACACAAGAGATTTTCTAGTTCCTCTACGTGGACCAATGGTTTCTTTGCCCATAGCAAGAAGTCAACAAAAAAAGGATTTCTCCATGTGTATTGAGTGGAAAAACCTTCTAAATACCATCACGTAACATGCATTCAGAAACCTTGTGTCCAGGGAGTATAACACTGAACAAACCTAAAGGAGGTTATTGGGGAAATAAAAAGAAATATATCTGCCAATCCAGAAAAACCTCACCAAAAAAGGTGAAAGAGAAAAGAAACAGTCTTATTATTGAATAAGCATTACACCAGAATGTGATGCTCATCACAGGCAATTTGCTAAGAGATTGGAAAAACAAAGAAATCTCATTATTGTATATAGTCAAACATATACAACCCATACATACATGTTCTCAAATAGGCAAAGTAATATAACTTGACTGCATCATTTGTGACACAAAATTCATCCTAGATTCACCTGGCAATTGTGGTGGCCATTTGTATTTGCTATTTGTCTTTATCCAAGTGAAAAATAAACCTCTCATACATTTATCACAGGAGGTCGTTTTCAACCTGGATTAAGGTGCTGGCGGAAGTTAAGCTCGCAGTTTCCCATAGGAATTGGAAGGTAGTAGCTCTGTCTCCGTTAATTACATGGTTTCTGAGTACTTGGAAAAGACATTCCTGGATCATAAATCTGGTGAAAGCTGTATTTTTTTTATAAAAAAGATTTACATACATTTTAAAGAAGAAAAGCACTTGCAATGAGATTTTCTTATGTAAATATAATCTAAGAAAAGGCGGGGGGTTCACTTTATTTTTAACAGGGAGAACTAGCCTCTTCTTTTTAAATTTTTATTTGCCCTTACAAAATAAGTTTTGAGAAAGAAAAGAGTAAAATAATAAAAAAAGAGTACATTTTTTCTGTGGACAACTGTAGTCAGTGAATAATTTTTTAAGTAGGCAAAGTGAGTTGGGTGGAAAGAGAGGTCACAATCACACAGAAGTCACCATCTAAAAACAGCACTTTCCACCAAAGTAATCCTTACAGTAATGGTGAATAATGACAGAAAACCAAGTAGATAATATCCCTAAGATAAAGTTCTTTACTACATTTTCTACCACAGGACTAGACCTATAAAATCAAACTTTTATAATTCACATTTAGAGATTGTAGCTTAATACAGTTCTTCGGAGATGTAGTAGGTACTCACGTTAAATTTACCACTTTAAAACGAGGAATATCTTTTTTGTATGCTTTTTTATTCTTTTTCCATATGTTAATATTTTAATTGTTATTATCATAAATATAATAAGCACTTCTGGTTTCATTGGTACTTCTGGTTCATATTAGAATGAACTAATATGCAAAGTCCTTGTACTTCAATATTATATAAAGGCAGCCTGAATTATAGCCAGAAAATTAACTCTGTGATTGTATTTTAAAAAGAAAAAGAAAAAACAGTAAGCGAGAATAAAGGAAAGAAAGAAAAAAGAAAACAAATGGAAATCCCCAACTATCAAACTGGGTAGAAAAGAAGAAGAAGAAGGAGAAGAAAGCCAGAGTAGCAAAAACAAGTAAACTGTTCAGCTCCTGGTAATATCACAACAGGCAGTTCATTTTGGATACCGGAGTTTTAATACCCTAAGAGAGACAGTGTGTGTGTGTTTGTGGGTAGGGGGTGGGTGGGGTGGGAGGTGGGTGCACATGCGCATGAGCACATCTGAGTGTGTTTGGAGACCTGGAGTGGTGTTAAAGCTGTGAGCCTTATTCTTGTGGGGGATCTATAAATCCTTGAGAGACAGTATAAAAATGACAATTACCAGACCACAGATAAAATTAGAACTCTCACCCACAACTTCTATAGCAACCACCACAGGAAGCCAAACTATAACCTCTGCGGCAATCACCCCTAAAAGAGTAGGATTTGCCCAATAACTGCCAGCTTTTCTGATTATTGCTCTTCTCTTTCCAACTCAGGACTAACCAGAAAAAGTCAAAGATCTATTTTCAAACCCATCATATAGGATGCCCAGCATCTAGTTAGCTGGAGTCCAGCTTCTCCACACCAACAAAGTCCATTCAGAGCATATCCAAGCCTTTTTGTTCAGTATAAAGCTTTCCACTCCCCTCTCAACCTTTAAGTCTCTTCTAAATGTACCTGAAAGTACTTTCTTGCTATAGCAAGCTCTGAGTAAATAGCCTTTGCTTGATCTCCTTAGGGTGGCCTTTGTTTATATCCACGCACTAAAGGCCTTGGCAGAGTCAAGTGTGAATTTGCTCTAGGTGCATGGAATTTTAGACCAGCCTGTGTATGCGGGACTGTATAAAAAATAAAACAACTCACCTAGAAGATGAATCATTATTGTTATTATTTTAATCCTGACAAGTAGACAAAATGTCCACAACGTTTATCAAAGGAAACAAAAGAACTAAAGAAGAAAATATAGTTAATGGATTACCTTTGCTTACATTACATCAATTGTTTTGTTTCTTAGTTGGACCCTGAGTTTGTATAGATTTTTAAAAGAAAAATATTTGTTGGTTGTTTTAATTTGTATACTGTTAGTTCTTTGGGCATATTGATGACCCTTAATTGTCATTTTTATACACTAAAAAATGATTAGTGCATTTTTCCATTTCCCCTTTGCTATTGTATGGACATAACTCCTTTCCATCTAAACCTCTTCTGGGAGTAGGAATTCTGTGCAGGAGTTGTGTGAAGCCAGGCAGGACAGGTCCTGTCTAAACATAGGTTTCCTTTGAGATCTGTGGACACTCCAATACCTAAAAGTAAAGGGTCTTTTTCATACTTCAATATGTAACTAAGATTTTTGTATTTTGTTGTTGTTATTGTTTGTATATTGGGTAAGTTGATTTTTTTTTGTTTATCAGTTTAGAGAAAAGATATCTGTTTTGCCCTATCTTTGCTTATAGTATGTGTTCTGCCTGGAATGGGAGAAGGATGGAAGTACAGAATGATTCCGTTGCCTAGGTTTGTAGTTTTTTTGGCTGTCGCTCTTCAGCTCTGCTTCTCACCTCAATCCTGTAGGGTCATTACCCATCCTAGCACAATGTTGCATCTATGTTCCTTGCTCTGACACGTTAACCAGCTTATAGTCCATAGACAACCAACATTATATTCTAGGAGTCTCAGATTTGAAGTTGTTCACATTCTTCTTCTGTCTATAGTCTTCATGGAATTTAATAAATTTTCTAATGAATGGTGCATCAACATCACTCTTGCCATCCAGTCACTATCTTCTCAACATTATTAGAAATTTCTTTCCTTCTTCACTTTCAAATTTCATTTTAGTGCAATATTCAGCAAATAGGAAATACATATCCTCAAAATGTGCATAATCTTCATCATAGCCAAAAATGCCTTATTATACCTGATTTTAATGCTATCTTTATATCATAACTTAAAGAGAATTTCCCCCTCCTTTTCTGATGTTCATGAATAAGTTTTCTCTTAGAAAATGACAAAGCAGCATTTGCACTGAACTTTTGTTTCAGTGAGGTTGCGTTCAGACTCAGTTCTGGACTTTCTCTCCTATTGCAATAGAGTAAGTAACATCTCCTTTGCCTGTTACACAGAGAAATGACAAATGCTTGATATGACACATATTCCAATTACCCTGATTTAACTATTACCCATTATATTCTTGTGTCACATTATCACATATATATGTACCTGATAAATAGGTACAACTATTATGTATCTATAATAATTAAACATCTTTTTAAAAATCTTTCTCCTATCTTCATGATAGGAGAAAATTTTACAACCTAGAGTAAGGTTTCGTGGGAAGTTAGGCTATTCTCTTCCCACATAAAGTGGGAAATAGGAGAGCCATCTTTATTTTTTTACATTTCAGAGAGATGGCTTCCAGGTCCTTGAGAAATACAGTCCTGGTTTGTAAAGCAGGCAAGAGGTTTTCTAAAGGATTTAAATATCTAGCATCAGACAAACGATCAACAATTACAAGTTTTCTAAAGTAAATGCTTTAAGAAAATGGGGGTCAGGAGCCAAGAATCAGGAAGCAACCTGTCTAAAGTTTTGTGAAGCTGAGGGAAATGTTAGGGCTGTCTTGGTCAAGTGCAATAGATTTCCAGCTAGATTTCATTAACTTCCCTCCTAGACTAGGTCGGTATTTAACGATTAAAGAAACCATTTGGTAGAAAATCCTCGAGACAAGACACCTTTCCTAATTCATTGTTTTTCTTATACCCTAGACATTTCTTATACCCTAGTTATTTCACTTGCAGCACTCACGGAATGAAGTTCACAAAACTAAATAGTATTTTCTAAAAATGGCTTATCTTTACAGGCATTCATTTTTGTTCTGTATCAGAAAAATGTCCTTCAAATAAACAAGACTATGTAGAGTATTTTATGGGCTGCCACGATTCGCTGCTCTTGAAAAGATCTAGTTAATTACAATGAGATATATGTTCAATATCAATCATCATCTCAAAGATGGTGAATTACTAAACAAATATACAGGAGGAGATAATTATCACATCAAATTTTAAATATTTAGTGGAATGTTTAAGATAGTTCAATGTGCAATGTAAATTAAGTAAAGATTTAATTGGCACAAGAGATTAGGTTGTGTAGGACACAATAGGATATACATTTGACACACAATTATTTAAGGATTTTAAATTTGGAATAGATGGTCCACTTATATGTTAGGAGATTGGCTGGAAAGCTCTTGGTATTTTTATTTTTTTATCTGCCTGCCTTTTCACTGCTTCGGTTGATCACACAGCAACACATATTTAACTAGAAATGTTAGAGTCTGAGTGGCTATAGTTCCAGGAGATTCTACCTCTGGCTGCTGTGAGTAAATAAGCAATAACTCATGTACAGGTGTGTGACATATAGTGACTGACAAATGTTTACCCTTGAGTGTATTATTGACTTTAATTATTTTAAGTGTTTTTGTAGAGTTATATAACTTAAAGCATCAAATAAATTAACAATGTCTCAAAATAAACAAAGAAAATTTTTTAAAAATGTAAGAATTTGTTAACATGGTGAAGTAACTGATATTTGAAGTAACCAACATCCCATTTAAAACATGCAAGCACCCCACCCCCACTTCCCATTCCCATCTTGATACAAGTTAGAAAAATAAAGCTAGAAGGAGAGATCTCCTAGAATTCATTTGCATCATCCTTTTGCCTTTAGGAGGATTTTGCATAACCTTTATCACATATATTTTCCTACCTAGACTGTGTACGTACATATATTCTATTTGATTAACATTTTTACTAAAATACATATATACCAACACATATAAAATAAAAATCTAAAACAACTAACTGAAAGATCCAGTTTATGATGACAGCCACATGCTAAATTTGTCATTGAATAGGGATTACATATTTTGTAATAGCAATTTTAGTGGGTTGTAAGAATTATATTAGTTAATATAAAAAACAGTTTCTGAATTAAAGTGCTGTATAACTAGAAGGCATAGTTTTAAAATTGAGTTTACTAAACATAAATTTCTGAAATTACAATCTTTATAGCAATCTCTTATGCTTGCAAATGTTATGCTTATCAACTGTATGCAAACTAGGCCATGAACTACAACAATAACATATCAATTCTTCTCAAGATTGACTATAGATTATCTTTCTAGTTACTTACAAGTTGATTTACAATTTATTAAAACTTAACCACAGGGAATTTCATGACTTGTTTTATCAATATTAAATCTTATTTTTGGACAGTTCTTATATCCATGCATAGATATTCCCATAGTCATGTATAATATTTGTAGCAAATTAAAATGAGAAAATGCTAGTCAAAAAAAACCACATTTATGTGAATTCAGGAAGTGACTGTGAAGCACTTGTTTTTATTATTTCATGCTGAATAAATATTTAGCAATACCTATCAGCAAATAAAATGTTTGAAGAGCAAAGGAATTCCTTAAAAAATTCCACGGATCATTTTGGCTTCATTGCAAATATTCTACATCACAAAAATTTTTAGCTGATCCTTGTTTTGACATTAGTCTCTTAAATAATCAAATGCATAGTAAAGAAAACATGGTTATGGTTAGCAGAAGAATGACAACCCCAAGATCTCAATGACCTAATCTGCAGGGCATAAGAATGTGTAATATTACATCTGAAAAGGGACATTGTAGATAAAATTCAAGTAACAAACCTTAAAACAGGGAAATTAGCCTAGACTATCTTGGTGAGTCCAAAATAGGATCATAAGCAAATAACCTCTGGTTACCAGCAGAAGAAAGAGCAGAAGGAAAAGATTCCAAGCTCTTTCGCTGGCATTCAGATGAAAGATTCACATGCAAGAACAGAAGAAAGACCTCTTAGAGCTAAAAGCAGCCAAAAGTGGAGAGCCGAGTGGGAAACAGAGACAGATTCTGCAACTGTAAGGAACTAAATTCTTCCAACAACTGAGTGAGCCTGGGAGTGGACTCTCCTCCAAAGCCTCCAGTTGTAACTACAGCCTTGCTAGCAATGCGATTTTAGCCCATGAGACACCTGTTGAACTTCTAACCTCCAGAACTGCAAAATCATAAATCTGTGTTGTTCTAAGCCACTCACAGTGTGTAGGAAGTTGCTAAAGCAGTGACAAAATCTAATAAAATAGGTAAGCTTCACAAGGAAAGGAGTCATAGTTTTTAAATGTGCATTCTCACTTATTTATACATGTAAAAAGGGCCAGAGTTTTTCGATGCACTCTCATTTATTTATGCAATCAACAAGTTTTAATGAAAGCCACTTGAGAGTCAGAGACTGCATAGTACTGTGATAATATTATTGGAATCAAGGGGATTGAAAATATACCGACTTCCTAAAATATACAGAATTAGCATATAGATTAAGTATGATATCACAAATTGAAAGCAATAGCATTTATCCTTCAAAAATTCAGCTTACTTTCACAGATTAATAATACAAAGAAACAAAGGTAAGGAAGGGAGGATGGAAAGAAAAAAAGAGAAAATTCACAGACTACCACTTTATTTGGATGTAAGAAGCATTAATTTGCTGTGTAACATTTGAGCACATGAAATCACATTTTGTTTTTGTTTAAATCAAAGAATTTGTGACTTAAATAATTGCCTGCATGGGTGGCATCATGTATATTATAATTATCGTAGGATCCTCTGCATTTTTTTAAAAAAATTACATTTGTATTTTTTTTATTTTTATTATTATACTTTAGGTTTTAGGGTACATGTGCACAATGTGCAGGTTTGTTACATATGTATCCATGTGCCATGTTGTTTTGCTGCACCCATTAACTCGTCATTTAGCATTAGGTATATCTCCTAATGCTGTCCCACCCCCCTCCCCCCACCCCACAACAGTCCCCAGAGTGTGATGTTCCCCTTCCTGTGTCCATGAGTTCTCATTGTTCAATTCCCACCTATGAGTGAGAACATGCGGTGTTTGGTTTTTTGTCCTTGCAATAGTTTACTGAGAATGATGTTTTCCAGTTTCATCCATGTCCCTACAAAGGACATGAACTCATCATTTTTTATGGCTGCATAGTATTCCGTGGTGTATATGTGCCACATTTTCTTAATCCAGTCTATCATTGTTGGACATTTGGGTTGGTTCCAAGTCTTTGCTATTGTGAATAGTGCCGCAATAACCATACGTGTGCATGTGTCTTTATAGCAGCACGATTTATAGTCCTTTGGGTATATACCCAGTAATGGGATGGCTGGGTCAAATGGTATTTCTAGTTCTAGATCCCTGAGGAATTGCCACACTGACTTCCACAATGGATGAACTCATTTACAGTCCCACCAACAGTGTAAAAGTGTTCCTATTTCTCCACATCCTCTCCAGCACCTGTTGTTTCCTGACTTTTAAATGATGGCCATTCTAACTGGTGTGAGATGGTATCTCATTGTGGTTTTGATTTGCATTTCTCTGATGGCCAGTGATGATGAGCATTTTCTCATGTGTTTTTTGGCTGCATAAATGTCTTCTTTTGAGAAGTGTCTGTTCATATCCTTTGCCCACTTTTTGATGGGGTTGTTTGTTTTTTTCTTGTAAATTTGTTTGAGTTCATTGTAGATTCTGGATATTAGCCCTTTGTCAGATGAGTAGGTTGCAAAAATTTTCTCCCATTCTGTAGGTTGCCTGTTCACTCTGATGGTAGTTTCTTTTGCTGTGCAGAAGCTCTTTAGTTTAATTAGATCCCATTTGTCAATTTTGGCTTTTGTTGCCATTGCTTTTGGTGTTTTAGACATGAAGTCCTTGCCCACGCCTATGTCCTGAATGGTATTGCCTAGGTTTTCTTGTAGGATTTTAATGGTTTTAGGTCTAACATTTAAGTCTGTAATCCATCTTGAATTAATTTTTGTATAAGATGTAAGGAAGGGATCCAGTTTCAGCTTTCTACATAATGGCTAGCCAGTTTTCCCAGCACCATTTATTAAATAGGGAATCCTTTCCCCATTTCTTGTTTTTGTCAGGTTTGTCAAAGATCAGATAGTTGTAGATATGCGGCATCATTTCTGAGGGCTCTGTTCTGTTCCATTGATCTATGTCTCTGTTGTGGTACCAGTACCATGTTGTTTTGGTTACTGTAGCCTTGTAGTATAGTTTGAAGTCAGGTAGCATGATGCCTCCAGCTTTGTTCTTTTGGCTTAGGATTGACTTGGCAATACAGGCTCTTTTTTGGTTCCATATGAACTTTAAAGTAGTTTTTTCCAATTCTGTGAAGAAAGTCATTGGTAGCTTGATGGGGATGGCATTGAATCTGTAAATTACCTTGGGCAGTATGGCCATTTTCACGATATTGATTCTTCCAACCCATGAGCATGGAATGTTCTTCCATTTGTTTGTATCCTCTTTTATTTCATTGAGCAGTGGTTTGTAGTTCTCCTCGAAGAGGTCCTTCACATCCCTTGTAAGTTGGATTCCTAGGTATTTTATTCTGTTTGAAGCAATTGTGAATGGGAGTTCACTCATGATTTGGCTGTTTGTCTGTGATTGGTATACAAGAATGCTTGTGATTTTTGTCCATTGATTTTGTATCCTGAGACTTTGCTGAAGTTGCTAATCAGCTTAAGGAGATTTTGGGCTGAGACGATGGGGTTTTCTAGATATACAATCACGTCATCTGCAAACAGGGACAATTTGACTTCCTCTTTTCCTAATTGAATACCCTTTATTTCCTTCTCCTGCCTGATTGCACTGGCCAGAATTTCCAGCACTATATTGAATAGGAGTGGTGAGAGAGGGCATCTCTGTCTTGTGCCAGTTTTCAAAGGGAATGCTTCCAGTTTTTGCCCATTCAGTATGATAATTGCTGTGGGTTTGTCATAGATAGCTCTTACGATTTTGGGATACGTCCCATCAATACCTAATTTATTGAGAGTTTTTAGCATGAAGGGTTGTACATTTGTGTTTTTCAAAGAGGATCTAGGTGAACTTTTGTGAATATATTCACAGGACAAATTCCTAGATGCTGGTCTTTTCCAGTTTACCATAACAAAAGTACTTATGGAATTTTTACAATTTTTAATTTACGGTACTTAATAATGACATTGCCTTATTTATAAAGAAGTTTCTGTTTGCATTTAACAAATCTTTTGAAATTTATCTATTCTATCTAAACTGAAATCAAATTAATGGTATTAAATTTTAAAAACTCTACCCTAATCCCAGTTGAATCTATGTTATTCTGTTTTGCTTTGTTGTTATTTCTTTTGCTTCCCCCCTTCCCCTCCCCCTCTCCCTCAGCTTCTCATTTTCAGTACCTGGGCAAGAGTTTTTTGCAATTCAATTATTAAGCTATTAATAGTGTAAAGAGTAATAATTCATAGTTTATCCTCTTTCCAAATGTCCTTCAATTCTTGAACAATAGATGTGTTTAAAATGTAAGTAGCTCATAGAATGGTTGTATTTATTTTTTCCAAATTCTACTCTAAAGACATTTGCCATCTCATCTCAGTTTTAGGTTCCCTGTGCCAACACTTGTTCTTGAAATTGGGATGAATAACACTGGAATGATAATATCATAATTATTATAATGGTCTCTGTGTCTCAAGACACCAGTGCTATATAACTTATTTCCCCAAATTTTCTTCTGACATTTTTGAATTTGCATTGTTGACATAAAGAAAAAAATAAAGAGAAGTAATTCCTAAATACAGACAGTTGACTATAAATAATAACTTGGCTTTTGAAAACTTAGTCTATGAAACCTATTAGCTACACCCTATTTTTTTTCAAAAAGCCAAAAATATGCAAAAAAATTTACATTATTGGACTTTTCCTATGGGCAAGGTAAAATGAATTTTGTTGATGTTTACTCAAAGAATAGGAGTTAGGGAGTCCAAAGAATTACAGTGGAAATTCTGGCCAGGGGAATATGGTGTCCTTAATTCTAATAAAAATATTTCTTCTGTTGTCAGTTGTGCCCACTATTGTAGGACCTCCCAGTCTGCTCAAAGATTCTCCTATCCAGGTAATTGGCTGCTCAGAATTAGCTATTAGTGGACAGGGATGGTGGTAATGGTAGTCTTCTGCATAAGGGACAGCTTCTTTTTTGTCCCGAGTTACTAACTTTATATATATATTTATAATATATAAATTTATATAGATATTATAATATATAAATTTATATATATATACTCTCTCTCTCTATTTAACATTTCTGGCATTGAGAGTAAAAACACCCTTTTTGATCTTTTGAAGGTCTTAAGTCTATAAAGAAAAAACAACTGAATTTATCTAATGCCTAACAGGTTAAGATTCTTGAAGTTAAAACTGAAGACAAATATCTATTTATTCATTATGCCATGCAATCAGTAATATAGCACTTTGAGTAAAATGAAAGTTTGCTAAATATAACTCATATCTAAATGCTACCAAGAAGCCTTAAACTGGCATTTGAACATAGATTCAAATAATCTTTACTGAGCATCTGTTATGAACACTATGTATTGAAGAAGATTGTCCTGAAAAACTTTATGATCTATTGGAATATAATGGTATATAAAGTAGTTTAATAGATTATCATTTTATGATAGACATTTACATTGAGAGCTTTAGGATCATACAGGAGGCAACAAATGCAAATGATATTTATGATAAAATAAGGATTTCTGAAGCAAATAGGGTGGCCAATAGATAAGATGTGGGGAGAGAATGATAGTTTTGTTTTAGGAACATAATGTGCAAGCTAAGAGGCAAGAACAAATCTAGGGAATTTAGGAAATTCAAATATCTCAGTACAGCAGGACTTAAGAAGAATAGAGACCCAATTCTATACTTTGCATGATATTTTAACTGTTTCAAAATCATCATGTCAGTGAAGTAGAATATTTGTGATATACTTTACTTGTTTAATGGATCACTATACCGCTCCCTTTTAGTATTTTTTTTTTTCACAAAAATGTTTATGGTGGATTTGGTCAATATCATCCAGACTCTGCTCATATTTCCTCCTAGTATGGCTTCGAGTACTCTGTTGCCAGAAAATGTAAAACAAAATTTGCACTTAAGCCTTAGAAGACAGAAATGAGACAGAGGCAATCCTCTGGTTACTTTGGCTGTTTTCTTCTGGAAAGCAAGGATGTGAAGATGGTTTGGTCTGAAGTGGTTTTCCAATGCCCCATCTCTATGCTGAGAGGTTACAAGGTGACAGAGTCAGTCAGTAGGCCAGAATTTATGTTCAGTGTCCATCACTGGCTGGTGTGTGTCAAGACACACTTGTGGCTATCGTTACAGTGGCTTCCTGATCCTAGCCTCCCAAAGAGTAAATAGAAGATAAGCTTCTAAATGCAGTAAATACACTGGCGATTTCCTAATAACCTATTTTCTAATTCGACAGTGGTCGTAGCTTTAGAAGATATGCTTCTTAATGCAATAAATCCATTGGCAATTTCCTTATAACCTATTTTATAATTGGACAGTGGTCGTTGCGTTATGATCCTGGAAAGTTGGACATGTTCTGTGCGTCCTTCTTGAAAAGCCTGTTATTTTATTATTTCCTCCAGCCTTTCCAACTGTCATCTCTCTTATTAAAATATTGTACAGTTGTCTCTGTCTCCTAGACTGAACTTAGCCTAGTGAGAGGTGACAGCGTGCTGGCAGTCCTCACAGCCCTTGCTCGCTCTCAGCGCCTCCTCTGTCTGGGCTCCCACTTTGGCGGCACTTGAGGAGCCCTTCAGCCCACCGCTGCACTGTGGGAGACCCTTTCTGGGCTGGCCAAGGCCAGAGCCAGCTCCCTGGGCTTGCAGGGAGGTGTGGAGGGAAAGGCGCGAGAAGGAACCGGGCTGCGCGTGGTGCTTGCGGGCCAGCTGGAGTTCCGGGTGGGCGTGGGCTTGGCGGGCCATGCACTCGGAGCAGCCCGCCGGCCCTGCCGGCCCCGGGCAATGAGGGACTTAGCACCTGGGCCAGCAGCTGCGGAGGGTGTACTGGGTCCACCAGCAGTGCCAGCCCACCGGCGCTGCACTCGATTTCTCACTGGACCTTAGCTGCCTTTCTGTAGGGCAGGGCTCGGGACCTGCAGCCCGCCATGCCTGAGCCTCCCACCCCCTCCATGGGCTCCTGTGCAGCTCGAGCCTCCGGACGAGCGCCACCCCCTGCTCCACGGCGCCCAGTCCCATCAACCACCCAAGGGCTGAGGAGTGCGAGTGCACGGCGTGGGACTGGCAGGCAGCTCCACCTGCAGCCACGGTGCAGGATCCACTGGGTGAAGCCAGCTGGGCTCCTGAGTCTGGTGGAGATGTGGAGAACCTTTATGTCTAGCTCAAGAATTGTAAATACACCAATCAGCACCCTGTGTCTAGCTCAGGGTCTGTGAATGCACCAATTGACACTCTGTATCTAGCTGCTCTGGTGGGGCCTTGGAGAACCTTTATGTCTAGCTCAAGGATTGTAAATACACCAATCGGCACTCTGTATCTAGCTCAAGGTTTGTAAACACACCAATCAGTACCCTGTGTCTAGCTCAGGGTTTGTGAGTACACCAATCGACATTCTGTATCTAGCTGCTCTGGTGGGGCCTTGGAGAACCTTTATGTTGATACTCTGTATCTAACTGATCTGATGGCAACGTGAAGAACCTTTAAGTCTAGCTCAGGGATTGCAAACGCACCAATCAGCGCCCTGTCAAAACAGACCACTCGGCTCTACCAGTCAGCAGGATGTGGGTGGGGCCAGATAAGAGAATAAAAGCAGGCTGCCTGAGCCAGCAGTGGTAACCCGCTCAGGTCCCCTTCCACACTGTTTAAGCTTTGTTCTTTTGCTCTTTGCAATAAATCTTACTACTGCTCACTTTTTGGGTCCACACTGCCTCTATGAGCTGTAACACTCACCGCGAAGGTCTGCAGCTTCACTCCTGAAGCCAGCGAGATCACTAGCCCACCGGGAGGAAGGAACAACTCCAGACGCGCTGCCTTAAGAGCTGTAACACTCACCGCGAAGGTCTGCAGCTTCACTCCTGAGCCAGCAAGACCACGAACCCACCAGAAGGAAGAAACTCCGAACACATTCGAACATCAGAAGGAATGAACAACTCCAGACGCGCCACCTGGCTTGATTCTTGATGTCATAGACCAAAACCACCAATCGGACACACTAGGCATTCTTTTTTTTTTTCTCTTTTTCTTTGTGAGATGGGCTGGAGTGCAGTGGCGCAATCTCGGCTCGCTGCAAGCTCCGCCTCCCGGGTTCAGGCCACTCTCCTGTCTCAGCCTCCCGAGTAGCTGGGACTACAGGCACCTGCCACAGCCCCTGGCTAACTTTTTGTATTTTTAGTAGAGATGGGGTTTCACCGTGTTAGCCAGGATGATCTCGCTCTCCTGACCTCGTGATCCGCCCTCCTCCGCCTCTCAAAGTGCTGGGATTACAGGTGTGAGCCACCGCACCCGGCCAGCCTAGGACATTTCTATAAACCCAAACTTAGGAGACAAAATCTTAACTAAACTGTCAGCTGACAGAAATTTAAAAATCTTATTTAATCAAATAAGATTAAACAACAGAGACACACAATACACATTTAAAGTGGTTTTGTCTGTAGGCAATTTTGGTTTAAGCCATGAATCCGGGAGCTTGTTTGCAACAGTCAATAATTTACTTTAGTTGGTTTATTTTTGTATTTATTTCTTAGAAAGTAGTTACAACAGACGCATACTTTACCAAACAGAAAGTATCTCTATTTTCATATTAACATAGTATATGAAACCTAAAAACCTTAAACCTCCAGAATATAAAATTAGAAATTAAACTAATTCCTTTTTGTCTACATCTGACTTGACATGTCATATTAATAGTAACAGCAAAGATATAGAAAAGGGAGATTCTATTTAAACCAACAGGAAGGTGTCAACATTTTATTAAAACAATAGTAGATGATCTAGGCCAGTATTTCAACCACTGATACGTAAAATGACACAATTGAACTATATTGTAGGTAATATCTATAACTAAACATCGCTAGGTTATTATATTCTTTCAGGCATATTCCAATACAGATATGCAGGGAATTTAAATATAGTATTCAAGTGGGAGAAGGTATGCTGATAAATTCCCTGAAGAAATATGTAGCTGAGATATAGGATAATGTTGACAATTTATGCAGATCTGTAAGAGGAAATTAACCTGCACCATGAAGCATGTAGCATCACTAATAAGGTAGAAAGTAGCCTATTTGCAGTGAATGATGTCAGATGCCCTGTAGGCACTAAAGTGAAAGCAAGTTTTTCCTTGCAGCAGAGGCTCTCACTTTTAACTATAAGCAAGTAAAGGCCTCTTTAGCATCAGCAAAAACACAATATGTCAAGAAGAGAAAAGAAGCTTCCAGTTATAGCTTTCAAGAAGGAACAAGAGTGTAATAACAAGATATGATTACAATCAATGAAAAAAGGAGCAACTGAAAACCTGTTTCAAAAATGAAAATACACAAAAGATAGAAATAATTGACCTCTTCTTTGTACTTTTATGCAGGTAAGTACAAATATTACTGTTGTTATAAGGTTACCAAAGTTCCATTTGCTCGTTCATTCAACAAACCAATTTATCTTCTGTGTGTAATGCCCTGTGTGATGTAATGGAAGTAGAGACAAAGTTACCAGAACATATAAAAAGGAGAACTCCCTTAAGTGAAATACAGGTAACATTAGTGTCTGACATTATGGGACCAATGTTAACTAGATAAAAATCATACAAGGATGTTTATAGACCACAGGCTGTGAAGAAAACATAAAAGGATGCAGTAATATGGGATAGAACCCAAGATAATTTTAATATTTAGAGTTTGTATAAAGAGAGAGAAAAGACTCAGAGAAGAACAAGGAAGCTCTGTTGGTACAGGATTGGAGAGACAAGATATGTTTTCAGGATTGAGAAGTTAATAGCATGGAATGGTGCCCTTCTGTATTGTGTCATGTGTAGGTAGAATGGAAAACACTGGATTTGGCAACTTCAAAGTCACTGATGACCTTGCCCAGATTGATTATGGTAGGTAAGAGATAAAAGATTTGCCATCTAATGATTTCTCTTTGTACAGTCACATGTGAGGCAAGCTCATCTGCTAAGATGGCGGACTAGAGGTGGAGTGACAGATATTTGAAGAAAGAAGAAGATACAGTCTCAGAAGTGAGGAAATGAGTCTACCACTAGAATAGGAGGGTGAGGGTGATCAGGCAATGTGGTAAACCTGTTTGCCTCCTGAGATACTGAACATTAGGTAAGACTAAGGGGTTAGAGCGAATATGTAATTCAGCTGCTGAGTTACAGGCACAGAGAAAGCATTATTTATTATTATTTTTTTTTTTTGGAGACTGAGTCTCACTCCATCACCCAGGCTGGAGTAGCTGGAATTAAAGGCGACCACCACCATGCCCAGCTAATTTTTAAATTTTTCAATAGAGATGGGGTTTCACCATGTTGGCCAGGCTGATCTGGAATTCCTGACCTCAGGTGATCCATCCCCCTCAGCCTCCCAAAGTGCTGGGATTACAGGCATGAGCCACCATGCCCAGCCTAGAAACCCTATTTTTTAGTTCACTCACAGTTGGAATTTTGAAATACAAATATTATGGAGATGGGGTGGTAAGTAATTTGATGTAGAATGAACTTAAGGACACTTATGGGGGAGTGACTATATTGATGGACTGTAGACCTTAGGATTCCTAAAAGAAAGTGAAGGAAGGAAATGGATAATGGATGAATTATGAACAAAGAGTGAGATTAGTAGACGTGTAGATGTCATGTTTCAGAAGTGGCAAAAGAGTTGTACTGTGAGTACTTAAAGAAAACTAAAGGGAAAAAATATTTTTGAAAGCTGAGGTTCTTGTATTTTAACTCCTTAGGAGGAGAATGTTTTTGATGATGATAATTGCTCTGAGAGTGGTTATAAAAGAGAGTAGGTGAAGAAGTTTTAAGGAAAATTTTATTAGAGATAAGAGAATGAAGAAACTGAAAGACTGAGTGTCATCTGAAATAAATATCTTTGTAGATATTGAAGTTGCCCAGAATTATAACAGCAATTCTGGTAAAAGACAACTTTGAGTCAAGAGCTATTTTCACTGAATCAGTGGAAGTCAGCCAGAGACTGGTTTATAATGGTAAAAAGGAAGATGAATGAGTGGTTCACCTTGAATGGGTTTGATCCTTAAAGAAACAGAATTTTTTTTTTTTTTTAATCTTTGGAAGAGAGAAAGATTTAATCATTTGAAAGTTATAGTAAGGTAAAAGATGACAGCTGTGCATATCCTATGGAATTGTGGTAGGACAGAAAATAAAATAGACACCATCAGCTTGAGGTGGCTACAAAGGAGAATTCAGGGCACAATCAAGTTTCTTTAAGGGCAAAGAGGTAAAATAAACATTCTGAGAAGAGTTTTAGAATGCCACACAATTTGCTTATCATTGATTTGAAGCTCTCCAGAAAAAAAAAAGAACAACAGCTTACGATGTATGGATTAGGAACTGGTTCAGATTGGGGAGACAGAGAAAAGTTGGGACATGAGAATTCAGGTCATAATGCATGCCTTGAGGCCTGAGGGAAACAGAAACATGCCACATCATGGGATTGGTCTTGGTCAGAACTGAAAGCTGGGCGGTCAGCTCTGGTTCCATGGGCAGTAATGATTTCTTCTGTTTTTTTTTTTAAACTCTGTAATGGTTTACTCTATATCCAGGAGAGGTACACACTGAAACTTCAGAGTTGGCAGTATAGAGCTGTATGACAGAGAAAAACAGTTTTGCTGTCCTGCCACTTATTTCATTCTGTCTCTCACTGTGCTTGGGTCACACATTGTCTCATCTTCTCCGGACTTTATAACTCCTCCAGAACAGTAATCAGACTTATTTATGTTTCCACTTTGCACTTTGCTTGCCCTAGTAGAAGAATGCAAAAAAATAATTTTTCTTCTTAATTAGGTAGGAGACATAGAGATTACATGACACAAATGCTCCCTATTGATACAACTTTTCTCTATTTAAAAGAGTGACATAGGCCGGGCGCGGTGGCTCAAGCCTGTAATCCCAGCACTTTGGGAGGCCGAGGCGGGCAGATCACGAGGTCAGGAGATCGAGACCATCCTGGCTAACACGGTGAAACCCCGTCTCTACTAAAAATACAAAAAATTAGCCGGGCGTGTTGGCAGGCGCCTGTAGTACCAGCTACTTGGGAGGCTGAGGCAGGAGAACGGCGTGAGCCCGGGAGGCGGAGCTTGCAGTGAGCCGAGATCGAGCCACTGCACTCCAGCCTGGGTGACACAGCAAGACTCCGTCTCAAAAAAAAAAAAAAAAAAAAGAGTGACATTAATTTTAAAATCAAAGTTATTCATGTGCAGTTGACCTTCAAACAACATGGGTTTGAACAGAACAGATCCACTTATACATGGATAATTTTTAACCAAGTAAGATTGAAACTACAGTATTCAGGGGCTGTGAAACCCATGCATACTGAGGACTGACTTTTCTGAACGTGGGCTCTGAAGGGCACGCTGTGGAACTTGAGTAAGTGGGGATTTCTGTATCTGCGGAAGTCTTGGAACCAATCCCCCTCACTCTTGTACAGAAGGACAACTATAGGACACTTTAAGGAAACACATACTTTTACAGAGGTTTGTAAGATGAAGAGTGCTCTCCAAGATGCGCTTTTTCATTGAGTCACATGTCATGTAGCTGATTCTTTTGGCATTTACCTTCATATCCTAAGTTATTTAGTCACCTTCTGACATTCTGCCCATCATCTATTATGTTGAGATTATTTAGACTTGGAGCTAAATTTTCTAAGTCAAAAATTTAGAAATAATCAAAATGCCTATTTCTTAGTGAAAAATATTTTTTCAGTTCTGTTTATTTTTTTAAATATAAGCACCCACACATATAGACCCCTCAAAACAACATTGATCCTAGAACACTGCAGGCTTCCATTTGAACTGTAGAATACACAGCTTTTCATTTGTCTTGATTTAAGATGCATGGTAGTGAGATAATAGTTTGAAGCCACATGTCCATTTGAAAACTGAATTTTTACTAAATGTCACACTGTAGCTCTCTGCTGTTTTTCTAAAGAAAGTGTATTGGTTCCCTGAAGGAAAATATATTTATGGAGAGCTATATCCTGTAACTCAAGGGTAATATTGTATGCCAGCTTTGAACCTGAAAGATGTCCACCCTGCTGCACATAACCCTTTGTAATTTAAATGCAACCGAGTGCATATAAACAGTCAAAGAAACAGATTCTTGTACAAAAATGGTCTAATTTACTTGGTATCAAGCTTATGCATAAACAGTTACAACATTATGTGCATGGATAATAAAAAATACACAGGTTCTTAACAATCACATTTCTGGTAAGAAATATACAACATTATGATTACAAATCAAAGAATACAATGTATGTGTGTGTGTGTGTGTGTGTGTATGTGCTTACACACTGATTATTTCTAAGTGGTAGTATTATGAATAACTCATGCTTTCAGTTTTAGCTCATTTAAAAATATTCATTTCTCTAAGGAGTATGTAGAACTTTTATTATCATAAATAGTACATGTGTATTTTTAGGTTTACCGACTGAGGAAATTCATAGATAATTCATAGGAAACCATTCAGTAGGTTTTGGATGTTTGCACCTGACTCTAACAGGTGAGGTCAGTTTTGGAATTACAGACTTTGTAATCATCGTTGCATAAACCATAAAGCTATAGATTGTATGAGGCCCCTCAGTAGGGTCAAAATAAAATAAGAAGAGGAAAAGGCCAAGAAGATAGGCTTAATGAATTCTACCATTTCAAAAGCGGAGAGAGAAAAGAACCTATTTAAGATACTGAGAAAAAAAAATCTAAATATAAGGGAAAGTCCAGAAAAAGTACTTCTTTCAAAAATATGGGGAAATATCAAATGCTACATAGAAGCCAATTAAATGTGGACAAAAATATATTGATTTATCATATCAGTCAGACAATTGGAAAACTATAATAATTAATGGAGTAGTAGAATCAGATTCAGGATTTAGAGTGTTGAGGAGAAAATAAGAGTAAAATGCAAAGATAATACATATAGATTATAATCTATTAAGACGCCTCAATGTAAAGGAAAATGCAAAGATAACTTGACATAACAGGGTGTATCCCAAGGAGAAAAAGAGCAATTGATAGGCATCTGAGAAAACAGAGATTAGTCACCTGGCATTTTCTCCCAAACTAGTTAGGCACAGGCTAATCTGAAGGCTGTTAATTAAATCAGGCAAAGGATAGCTACATGTCTTACACTCCAAAGTGTGAATGTTAGAAGCTAACTTTCATGCCTTAGCAAAACAGTTACACGTGATAGTGACTGAAGGAGACCACAATTGTGGAAAATGTGAAGATAATATATAGAAATAAAAGTTTCCGTTTTTCTAAGGTAGAGGTTCTCTAACTTTACAATGTATAGGAATCATCTGAAAGACATGTTAAACACAGATACTGGGTTCTAACTCAAGAGTTTTTCAATTCATTGAAATGGAGGTTGGTCTGATAATCTGCATTTTCGACAGGTCCCTAGATGATCATAACTGCTGCTAGAGTCCACACTCTGAAAACCGTTGTTTTCAGGAATCAGTATCAACTAGGAGCAGGTTGCTGAATTGTAATCCTATATGATATAATAATTCAGTCTTTGCAGGTTAATTCTCAATTTCTTTAGGTAAAATTTCTAGATCACTTAAATTTAACTTTTATGGCTCCTTCCAATAATTTTTTTTTCTAAATAATAGCTCTCTGTCCAGAGAAAAGGTATTTAAACAATTTAAGAGGACAAAGGAGTCCCTCATCATTACTGGATCGATGTGATGTACTCAGGGATGTTTATTTGTTTGTTTTTGGTGTCTGATGTGGGCTCTTTGGTTAGAAACACTTCTAATGTGCAGCGATTCCAATCCTTGAGTATGTTGCTTGCATCTTCTGCTGAAGTCTGTGAATCACATTACATGTGTTCACCTGTTTTGTGTTGACTATCACTTTTGTTGGAGACTATGGTACTCTCTGCCTGATTGGCCTCATCAAAACTCACGATGGCTCTGAGACTTTTATGGTGGTTTTGCCTTGTTGTCGATTGGGACCATGGCTTCAGTTTATTAAACTCCTAACATACTTTCAATTTAGATATTTTCTGCATCACCTTCCAGGCCTCATATAACTTGTAAATATCTTCCATGAAATACACATAGGAAAAAAGAATAACTTGAGCTAAATTTATGTGACAGTACACCAAGTTTGGGATTAGGCAGAAGAAACCAAGAGTAGAGAGAGTGGACCCTGTCTGAAGTATCCATTCCTGCCTCCCTGACCACTCCCATTTCTTCCTGGCACCAGTCTCTAAACCAGAAATGGTAGACTAAGGGATTTATATCTCCTATCCAAATATACTCCTTGCCTTTTCTGAAAAATTTGCTTTAGATATTTTACAATGTGGTAAAAAAATTTAGAAAAATCATTTTATGTCAAAACATCTCATTTTTAAGCCTATTGTATTGCTGTATCATTAAGATGTTGTTTTTGAATATGAAGAATTTTAATCATTTATCTCTTCAGGGATGCTAGAGTAATCATTTCCCCTTACCAATGTTCTCTTTTCACCCCAGGGCTAAAAGATACCGTAAATTGATTAGAAACATATCATGTACACACAAATAGAAACATAATAGACTTACAGATATATTAACCTATAACTTTATCAAATAAATAAAGGATATAATAATTGGAAGGCATGAATATATTAGCCTTAATAATATATGGATATTAAGAAAATAGAATATATTAAGAAAAGTGAAGTATCCAGTTAAAACTATAAAAAAAAATTCACATCCAGTAGTTTTATATAAAAGAGAGGCAAAAGGTAGGTGAGATATATTACAGCATTTTAAAAAATACTTATTTTGCTACCAAAAATATTAAATTTGTGTCCAGAGGCTTATTCTCTTATATATTGTTAATGTGCCCAGCTTCTAGCAGAATCAGATGTACTCTTAAGCTGTGAAATTTAATTGCGGTCCCTCACTTGTATGAAGCATTTTGAGTGTACAAGGCAATGTGTTCCTCTGGTCATCTGTTAATGTAATATTTGCAAAAGGAAGACAGTTTTATATTCTTTTTTTAAACAATTGGTATGCTAGATTAAAGATGGCTTCAGGTTCTGTGCTAATCCTCCCTTGGAGAGATGGAGATTAATTTTCCTCCCATTAAATCTGGGCTGGTTTAGTAAATTGGTTGACCAATGCAACGTAGCAGAATTGTGACATTCTGGGACTTCCAGGGCTAAGTTATAAGAAGCTTTACGTATTTTTACTAAAGTTTTTCCAATGCTCACTCTGTAGGAAGCCAGACACCTTCTATTATGTCCAACCTTATCGAGACCACCAAGCTGTGTGAAAGCTAATCTAGCTACTTAGAGAAGCCACAGAGGAAGAACTGTGGGTGATTCTTTAGCTGTCTTGGTTATATGAGCCCTGGCACCAGACTGTGAGTGAAGATGCCATCTTGAACATTCTAGCCCTAGTATACATCATGTGAAAAAGAACCAACGTTCTGGTTTCATGGCCAAGCTGAGCTGGTCCAGACATCTCCAGCCATCCAAGACACTCTAGCTGAGGTCTCAAACATCATAGAACGGAGGTGGTCTCACCCCTCTGTGCCCTACCCAGACTCATAATTCAAAGAATCATACACATTAAAATGATATTTTGTGTTCCTAAATTTTAAAATTGGTTATGCATCAATAGATAAATATAAATGGGAATTTTAAAAAATCTAAAAATCTAGAATGTTTTAGGTTTGATACCATCTCCCATGTTAACTGTTGAGAAAAGGGCTCAGCTTGAGCTGGATGAAAATTCTATCACTTTCTAATTGAGAGTTCTTATCTTTAAATAATTCATTGATATATTCACATTTTTAAATGGCATCACCAATAACTTAATGATTTCTGGTCTGGCTTATAAGGATTTCAGGAGTCACTGCTCCAAGTTAACAAAAAATAAAAAGCTGAATGAACTGAAAAATTAATTCCTCTAAGATCTGTAAAAGAAGTAAGGTCATAGGGCAAAACGCTGCCCCCAAACTGGGAGACAAAGAAGCAAATACAGACAATCTCAACTTACTGGAGAAGAAACCCGTGAGCAGAAATCTTCACATGAACCAACGCTGGGGCTGGAGAACCGAAACCGAAATGAATTGCTGGATGCTCAGTGTGCACAAGTGTGGGAGTCACATACTCCAAGGGAAGCCAGTCATGATGGTAGGGTTTCCCACACTTCTAAAAATTTTACCTCCAGAAATGTGGCCAGGTTCTCACAGTGAATATCAGAGAAAAATCTTCTCATGCTTCTGTCAGGCAGAGCGGAAATGTAGCCATTTTGAAAAGCACCAGAATATTCTGTTCCATTAAAAAGTCTGCATAAGGAGAAACTATTTAACCAGAGTATAACCTACTAGAGTTTTATCAGAGTCTAAATGACTTGGTTAAAGGGAAATACCCAACTCTATTTCACTCAAGCCATCCTGTTTCATTTGGGGTGGGGAGATGCAGAAGCATATGCTAAGTTGACAGTTAAGAGTTACAGGCTGCTTCCCCTCCCCCTACACCTTGCCACCATAGTACCTAAAGCCTATTTATAGATGTCTCTTACCTTATACATCCTGTATGGCAATCATGCAAGAATTACAAGGCATACTGAAAGGCAACAAACACAATTTGAAGAGACAAAGTGAAAATTAGAAGCAGACACATATATGGCAAAAAACATGGGATTAAAAACCTGGGAATTTAAAATAACTATGATTAATATCCTAAGGGTGTCAATAAATAAAACAGATAGTTTTGCAACAACAGATGGGCAATGCAATCAGAGATGAAATTTCTTATAAAGAATAAAAAGAAAATGCTACAGATCAAAAACATTGTCACAGAAATGAAGAGTACCTTTGATGGTCTTACTAGTAGACTAGAAAAAGTGAAGAAAGATTATCTGAGACTGAGGATATCAAGAGAAACCTCCAAAACTGACAAGCAAAAAGAAAATAGACTAAAAACACTGAGCAAACTCCCCAAGAACTATGGAACAACTACAAAAAAGATGCAACATGTGTAATGGAAGAAGAAAGAGAGAAAGGAATACAAGAAATATTTGAAGCAGAAAATCAAAGATAAAAAAACTCTAAAGAGATCAAATTTTTAAAAAGTACTGTATCTCTAGAGGAGCAAAGATAAAATTAAAGTCACCTTCTCTTCAGAAACCAAGCAAGAAAAAAGTTGAGTACAATATTTAAAGGGCTGAGAGAAAAAAACCCCAACTTAGAATTCTGTGTCTTTCAATATTATCCTACTAAAGTGAAAGAGAAATAAAGACCTTCTCAGACAAACAAAAATGTGTTGTCAGTAGACCTGCATTTCAATAATTGTTTTAAAGTTATTAACAGAGAAGGAAGAAGATATAGGCTAGAAACTCAGATGCACATCAAGAATGAGGCATGAGAGGAGAAATAAGTAAAGATAAAATAAAACTTTATTTTTTATTATTACTTGAACTCAGGGATAAAAAAGTTTGTTAAAAAATAATGTCAACAATGTATTTTATTATACACACTGTAAATGCACAATGTATTTACTTATGCTTATGTGTAAGTAAAATGAATGACAACAATGACACAATGGATACAGGAGGGAGGAATCAGGATTATTTGGTTGGTATAAAGCACTCACATTTTCTGTAAAGCAGTATAATTTTATTTGGAAGTGGACTTGGATTAATTGTAAATGTATATTGCAAACTCTAGGGCAACCACTAAAAAACAGGTTAAAAAAAGAAGTAATTGATATGCTAATAAAAGAGAGAAAATTGGATCATATAAAATGTTCAACTATAAACACAAAAGGCAGAAAGAGGGAAAGACAGAATAAGAACAAGAACAAAGGCTACAAATAGAAAAAAGAAAACTATGATTGATATTAATCCAACAATGTCAGTTATCACTTTAAATACCTATGGTCTAAATGCATCAATTAAAAAAACAGAGATTATCAGAGTAGATAAAAAATGCAACTATATTATGTCTACAAGAAACCAACTATAAAGAGACATATACATTAAAAGAAATTTGAAAGATATACCATGCTAACATGAATCAAGAGAAAGTAGGAATAGCCATATTAATTTCAGATAAAGCAGATTTGAGAGCAAGAAAGGTTATGAGGAATTATACAATGCTAAAAGGATTAGTTCTCCAAGACTTAACAATCTTCATTGCTTACATACCTAACAAAAGAGTATCCAAATACATAAGTTAAAAATGGGTGAATTGCTACAAAATTAGATTAATCCACTCTTATTGTTAGAGACTTAAATGACTCTCTCTCAGAAATGGACAAATCCAGCAGGCAGGAAATCAGTAAGGACATAGGTGTACTCACCAACACCATCAATCAACTGGATGTAATTCACATGTATCAATTACTTCATCCACAAATAGCAGAATACACATTCTTCTGAAGCTTACATGGGATATTTATCAAGAGATACCTCATTATGGGCCATAAAACTTATTAAAAATTTTTTAAAAAATAAAAATCATTCAATGTCTGCTCTCAGAACACAATGAAATTAAATTAGAAATTAGTAACAGAAAGACAGTTGGAAAATCTCAAAATATTTGAAGATTAAACAACACGCTTCCAAAGAACACACGGGTAAAAGAAGAAATCTAAAGGTTATTTAAAATATTTTGAATTAAAGGAAAATGAAAGTACAATTTATCAAGATTTGTGAAATGCAGTGCTTAGAGAAAGATTTATAACACTGAATGAATATATAAGAAAAGTAAAAGAAAGTAAAGTCAGTCATCTAAGCCTCAAACTTAGAAAACTAGAAAAACTAGAGCAAATTAAATGTAAAGAAAACTGAAGAAATAATGTAAAGCTAAGCAGTAATCAATAAAACTGTAACAGAATTCAATGGAGAAACATCAATGAAACTAAAGCTGGCTCTTTGAAAAGACCATTAAAATCAATAAGCTTTCCTTCAGGCTAAGAAAAAAAGAGAGGACCCAAATTACTAATATCAGAAATTAAAAAGCGGAAATTACTATATATCCCATGGAAAATAAAAGGATATTAATTGAATACTATGAGCAACGCTGTGCCCACAAATATGAAGACCTATGTAAAATGGACAAATTCCTTGAAAGACACCATCTACCAATACTCAGACAAGAAAAAACAGACAATCTGAATAGTACCATGTCTAATAAAAAATTAAATCTGTAATTAATAACATTTTAAAATAGAAAGTACCAAACCTGAATGAGTTCACTTATGAATTCTACCTAATATTTAAAGAAGAAATTGTATCAATTATCTACAATCTCTTTCAGAATACAGAAGCAGATAAAATACTTTCTATCTCAATTCTATGAGGCCAGCACCACCCTAATCCCCAAACAATAAAATATAATACAACTACAAAAAAACTCACATGAACATAGATGCAAAAATCTTCAGAAAAAGTAGAAAATCAAATCCAACTCTTTCTATATAAAGAATATATAGCTGGATGCGGTGGCTCTCACCTGCAGTCCCAGCACGTTGGGAGGCCGAGGTGGGCGGATCACCTGAGGTCAGGAGTTCGAGGTCAGTCTGGCCAACATGGCGAAACCTCGTCCCTACTGAAAGTAAAAAATTAGCTGGGCGTGGTGGTGGGTGCCTGTAATCCCAGCTACTTGGGAGGCTGAGGCAGGAGAGTTGCTTGAACCCAGGAGGCAAAGTTGCAGTGAGCCGAGACTGTGCCACTGCACTCCAGCCTCAGCAACAGAGCAAGACTCTGTCTCAAAAAAAAAAAAAAAAAAAAGAAAAGAAAAAGAATATATAGAGAGATTTGTGAAATGTAGTACTTAGAAAATTTATAACATTTAATGGACATATAAGAAAACTAAAAGGATCTAAAATCAGTAATCTAAGACTCAAACTCAGAAAACTAGAACAACTAGAGCAAACTAAATGTAAAATACAGAATTCTTTACATATAACATATATAAAGAATTATATGTATCATATAATTATGTATATGTGTGTATATATATATATGTATATGTATTATACACTATGACCAAGGGAGATTTATGCCTGTTGTGCAAAGCTGATTCAATAATTAAAAATCAATTAGTGTAATCCATCACATCCACAGGCTAAAGAAAAAAATTTACTGGATCATGATAATAAATGCTGAGAAGGCATTTACAAAATTCAACACCCATTCATGATAAAAAAAATTCTAGATAAAAACAGAATACAGGGGAATTTCTCAACTTAAAAATGAATTATCTACAAAAAACCTTGCAGCTAACATTGTACTTAATGGTGAGAAACTAGAAGCTTTCCTACTAGGATCAAGAACAAAGCAAAGATGTCCCCTCTTATATTCCTTATTAAGATTGTACTTGAAGTCTTAATGCAGTAAGATAAGGAAAGAGGGAAAAGGTACAGTAATAGGGAAAGAAAAAATGATTGTCTATGTACAAAATAAAACAAAATAGACCAAAAACAAGAAAGCAAACAAACAAACCTGGAACTAGTAACTATACCAAGGTTCTAGGAAACAAATTTAATACACAAAATTCAATTACTTTCTTTTTTTTTTTTTTTTTTTTGAGACGGAGTCTTGCTCTGTCCCCCAGGCTGGAGTGCAGTGGCGCATCTCGGCTCACTGCAAGCTCCGCCTCCCGGGTTCACGCCATTCTCCTGCCTCAGCCTCCCGAGTAGCTGGGACTACAGGCGCCCGCCAACATGCCCGGCTAAATTTTTTGTATTTTTAGTAGAGACGGGGTTTCACCGTGTTAGCCAGGATGGTCTCGATCTCCTGACCTCGTGATCCGCCCGCCTCGGCCTCCCAAAGTGCTGGGATTACAGGCTTGAGCCACCGCGCCCAACCTCAATTACTTTCTTATATCCTAGTAATGAACGAGTGAATTTTGAAATTAATAGCATAATAGCATTTATATTAGCACCCGAAAAAGAAAATATTTAGATATAAATCTAATCAATATACACGTTATATCTGAGGAAATCTACAAAAATCTGAGGAAATGAAGGACAAGTACATGGAGGCATATTAATATTCATGCATTAGGAGTCTGAATATTGCCAAGATGTAAGTTCTTTCCAATTTAATCCATAGAATCAACTAAATCAGAATGAACATTTCAGCAAGTTATGTTGTGGATATTGACAAACTGATTCTCAAATATGGAGAGACAAAAGACCCACAATAGCAAACACAAGATTGAAGAAGAAAAAAGTTGGAGGATTGACATTATCCCACTCAAGACTTATTTTAAAGTTACAACAATTAGTACAAGTATGTTATTGGCAAATGAATAGGCAAATATATAAATGGAACAGAATAGAGAAAGCAGAAATAGATCTATAATCAACTGATTTTTGACAAAGAAGCAAAGGCAATGAAATGAAGCAAAGATAGTTTTCAACGAATAGTGGTGGAACAACTGGACATTCACCTGCAAAAAATTCCAGACTAAGACCATATGCCTTTCCCAAAAATTAACTCAAGATAGATCTTAGAACTAAAGGTAAAACACAAAACTATGAAACTCCAGAAGAAAACATAAGAGAAATTCTAAATAACCTTGGGTTTGGTGATGACTTTTTACATATAACACCAAATGCACAATACATAAAAGAAAGAACTTATAAACTAGAGTTTATTTTACAAATTTGCTCCATGAAAGACTCTGTCAAAAGAACAAAAAGACAAGCCAGGGCCTGGGAGGAAATATTTTAGGAAGACATACCTTGCAAAGGGCTGTTATCTATTATAATGAATTAAAACTTCACAATATAGAAATGAAAAACTTGATTGAAAAATGGGACAAAAACCTTAACAGACACTTCACCAAAATAGATATACAGATGGCAAATAAGCGTGTGAAGAGATGTTCCACATCATGTATCATCAGGGAAATGCAAATTAAAACAAAAGTTAGATACCACTATGCACCTATTGGAATAATTAGTATCCAGAACATAGACAACTTCAAATACTGGCAAGGATGTGGATCTAGAGAAACTGCCATTCATTGTTGACGAGAAGGCTAAATGTTATAGCCACTTTCAAAGACAGTTTGCTATGTCTTATAAAACTTAGCATAAATTTGCTATACAATCCAGCCCCTTGGTAGTAACACAAATTAGTGGCAATTTTATGTTCACACAAAAACCTTCAGACGAATGCTTTTAGTAGCTTTATTTATAATTACCAAACTTGGAAGCAACCAAAATGCCCTGAAAAGACATGGCAGAAACTTAAATGCATACTGTTAAGCAAAGGAAGCCAGTATAATAATGCTACATACTGTATAATTCAAATTATATGACATTCTGGGAAAAGGCAAAACTATGGAGACAGTAAAAACACCAAGCATTGTCAGGGGTTAGGGTGCAGGGAGGGTTGAATAGCTGGAGGAATTTTTAAGGGGTAAATTTATTCATCATGACACTAAAATGGTAAGTACATGTTGTTAATACACTTTCCAAACCCACAAGATGCAGAACATCAAAAGTGAACCTTAATGTAAGTATGGAATTTGGATGATAATGTTGTATCAGTGTAGATTAATCAATTGTACTGGTGGGGGATATTGACAATGATGAAACCTACGCTTGTTAACTTTGTGTTAAGTTTTGTAAGACACTACCAAATTGTCTTTGAAAGTGGCTATGACATTTAGCCTTCCCACCAACAATGGATGGCAATTTCTCTAGATCCGCATCCTTCTCAGAATTTGAAGTTGTCTATGTTCTGGATACTGATTATTCCAATAGGTACATAGTGGTATCTAACTTTCATTTTAATTTGCATTTCCCTGATGACATGTGATGGGGAAGGGATATGGAAAAGCTCTCTACTTTCCATTCAATGTTGTGATGAACCATAAACTGTTCCAAAAAATTTGACTAGTTTTTTAAAATGTCATATTTAAAAAATCTTAAGGTATAGGATGAATGTGGGTTGTAAAGTTGAAGAATCAATATCTCACATTTCTAAGTACAAATACTATCAACTCTAAAGAATCTAGCTGTGTTAATCAAATTCAATTAAATTATAGCTTGGCGACTATAAATGAAGCTGAAGAATACTACAGAAATGCCAAGTTTCTATAATTTTCTTGTAAGAAAAGTACATTATATTCCTAGAGGAAAAAAAACAGTTAACAACTCTATTTTTTTTGTTTTGTTTTGGGAGCAATGTTAGTAAAAATTTGTCTGTTTTGAAATATTACAATTTTTATCACTTTTAAGATAGTTCATAAAAAATGTTCAATGTTAAATTACTTAAAACCAAATCTGCACTCCTTTTACACATAATAACAATGGTTTTAGAATTGTAGCCAAGCATTAAATAATATCAATGTGTGTCTTCATGTTAAAATGAAAAATAGGCTTATGGAGAACATGAAAGGGACTTCTGGACTAATGATGAGACTGCCAGGTGCGAGGGTGTTCCCGGCAAAACTCCAGCTGGCCTGCGCACTGGGGTGGGGCCTTGGGAAGTTCTCTCTGTTTGCGGTGGGCTCAGCCCCTCCTCTTCCTGTGTGGAAACTGGGATTTGAACTGGTAAGGAGGGAAGCAATCTAGCAGGGGCCTCTGGGCTTGCGGAGAGTCCTTGTTTTCCCTTTTTTCTTTTTCACCCAATAAAACCTTGCTTTACTCACCCTTCAAACCATCTGTGAGCTCAGACTTTCTAGGCCATGGAACAAGGACCCCATCTTTATCTGAACTAAGGAAAAGTCCTGCACCATTTTGGCGCGCAACGTCGGGGTTGGAGAAGCGGTGAGTGAAATGCAAACCAAGACATCTTTTTTCCCTCTGGTTTCTAAGCTTCTTCATCCTCAAACTTCTGAGCTTGTGGGAAACTGCACCCCCACCCCTTGTCACTTCTGGGAATCTGGCCTTTTCATGGCCTTTTTCTTCTTTCAGGACAGACCAGCAAGCAGCAGCTCCCAGCCGCCTGCCGCCCTCACCTCTGTGCCAGGACCTGGACGCATGGCCCAAGGGTCCCACACACAGGCGGCTGGCTGGTCCCAGCCACATACCTCCGCAGCCTTCCCCTTCCCTGGCCAAGGGGTTTAACTCTATTGGACAATAATTAAGCTTAAACTTTTCTCCCTGGTGGAGGAACCAGTTGCATAAGAATAAAAGGTTCTTCCCCAGGCATTTTTAAGCTGTTTTTCCTTCCCCTTCTCTACCCCATCAGCAGTTAACTTTTAAAGTTCTTTTGTTTTTTTTTTTTTAGAAGACATTTTTCTAAGCCAGGCCCCCCAACTATCTCTGTTTATATTCTCTGCAAAGTTTTGGTTGTGAAAACAAGCCTCCATCTTGCTTTCCATCCTGGAGGCATGGCTTCTAACTGTGGTGGCAAGGCTTTGTTTAGCAATACTGCTTTAGGGAATAAGTTCCTTTCTGGTTTGATATCTGCATGTTTTCCTAGCCCTGTCTCTTATAGAACCCCACCTGGGAACTGAGTTTTTTCCTGCCTGTCTATGTCTGTGTAATGTCTGTAAAAATAGCTCTAATTACTTTGGCTTAAAGAAAGACAAGCGCTTGGATCGAGTATTTTTTGAAGGGAAGATAAAAGCTGTGGTACCTTTCAGTTCGTGTGACTTTAATCTTTGAGAAATAAAAAGAGCCTTAAAGACTATTGGTGAAATGCAGGTATCATTACAATGTAAATAGGTGACTAAATTATACAAGCAGATACAAGATTTGCTAAATGTTTTAAGGTTATAAACTGCTTTCTGTGTCTTGAGAGAACTATTTGACTTGCCAGCTTCATAGTTGTCAAGGCCTGGGGATATATGGAACTATCCACACCTTTAATTATGCTGAAAAACGTCAAACCTTGGCTACACTTAGCACACAATCAAAGCAACTTACCAGGTTTCACCTTAAAGTTAAAAATTGCTACGAGTTGTTATTATGACATGTAATTGAAACTACCGGAAATAAATGATGTTCAATCTTCTTTAGGTTCTATTTTTAGGAATAATATTAATACATATTCCAAAATTGTATGGAATTTCTAAAATTCTAATGTCTAAGTATATGCTATCAATAATAATTGAGGTTGTTATGTTAAGTTATCGTAAATCATGGAGCTAGCCAAACTTTTTTATCAATCATGTTTCTAACTGTAACTACCCTGGACATTTTGCTATTCATAGACAATTGTTTTTCTTGTTTTAATCCTTTTCAAAAGATGGTTTATAATAAGCTATAGAACTGTAACAGGTGTTCTCAAATACAGGCTTCTGATAACTTTGGAGATTATAACATTGGAATAAAGCAAAACGTACAGGATTCATAAAGAGCTGAATGTTCACAAGTATCAAGCAAAACAAAAGTTAACTAAATGGACTAAGAAAGCTGAAGCAACCTTTTTGATTTTTTGCTTGGAATAATGCTGATCCATGTTTTGTTTTTCAGAGTCAAGGAAACTTATTTTGAACTATTTACAGCCTTTAATAATTGAGCAAGGTACACTCCTATGAACAAAATTTGGAGCATGTTTGCCTCTCTCTCTGCCTGAATCCTCTAGAATTCGGAAACTATCTGTGAGTATTCTTAACTTATGGCAATATAGTTGTTTGCATCAGTGCAATAAGAATCCACTTTTCTTTTGCAACAGGACACAATTGGAGAAAGTGGTCATTTTATCAAGGGTGGAAGGGTATGCTTCCCTTTAAGGAATCATTCTGGACTTGTAGAGCTGATAAAAGCCCCATGGGATATTGGCCTTATACTCTCGTCTACACAGTCCCTGTATAGGGTTCCTGACCTGTGGTCAGTAAAGAATGTCACTTTCTAACAGATCCAGAAGCTCCAAATTTCTAAAGCTCAGCTTTAAAGGCCTTATCTGAGATTCCTTGTGGTACAGACTTCCATCAAAGCCAATCCAAAAGGCCAATGTAGAAATAGTTATTCTTGCTGCACTTTGTGCAAATAATCAGGCAAGTATAAAACTAAACTATATTTTGCAAATAACTCAGTCCTACTATAATTTGTTTTAAAATGAGGACTGGAAGGAGAGAAATTATGTTTTAAAACTTATCATACATTTGTCATTGAATCTTAAACTCATCAGTTATTTTTAAGTTTTTGCCTACATTTAGACTAACCCTGCTTGTTCCTGTGAACCAGCCAGCAATCTCTGGCTGCAGCTCAGAAATAACAAAAGGGATGGGTAATGTAGAAATCTGGATCAGTATCCTAGTCTTGAGCAATAATTCTGCAAATCCTCCCAGCTGATGGCAATAAATAGGATGCCCACCACTTGGAGGTTTCCTTTTGGGAAAGTAAGACCAAGGGAACTAACCAAAGCCAAGTACCATACACCCATATCTTAGCAAGCATAACTATAGCTACTGGTTACCTAGGTGTGTCACAAGATGTCTTTTTCTCTCCTTTGTTGGATCTAAGGGATCCAGAGGCAAATGATAACAGAAGTTAAAAGGCATGGTGCAGGTGAGCATGGATGATCCTGCCTATCAAGCCAACTCCAAGCTTCCTGTTTCATGGATAAAGGCCACGTTAGTATCCATGGCATAAATGAGGTCTAGGAAATCCCAAGCTACTGACAGCAGGGGAGATAGGGCATACATGGGTAAGAGTGGGTGATTCCAACTCCCTAGATCCCTTTGCTTCATGGGTGCATGCTGCTTTGGCACTCATGTCAGCACCTACTAAGGTCGCTGGGACCCAGGGATGAAAAGACGGAAGAAGGAAAGAGGATGTTTTTCCCTCCGTCCCTCATGTACCCCAGGTATCTGCTAAGAAGAGAAGGAAACCAGTGATGCCTGCTCCCCTCGGTCTAGATGGGTAGCCATTCATCTTTAGTCTGTACCCCTTTCAAATGCATCCTGAACCCCTGGGACTCCTTTGAAAAAACACACCTTCTTTTTCTCCTTTCTCCTCCTCGTTTCTCTCTTCACAGATGGGTAATTGTGTCTATACTATGGGACCTTCTCCTCAGATGCATTCTCCAAACTGGGAAGAGTTAATTTCCCAAACCTTAAACTGGTTGGCTTATGATAGGGCTCAGGGGAAGGCAACCAGAAGCCCAACATGCCGGCAAAGGGGTAAGGATTTATTTATTTTTTTGTATTTTGAGATGAAGTTTTGCTCTTGTTGCCCAGGCTGGGGTCCAGTGGCATGATCTCGGCTCACTGCAATCTCCACCTCCCAGGTTCAAGCTATTCTCCTGCCTCAGCCTCCTGAGTAGCTAAGATTACAGGCCTGAGACACCACGCCTGGCTAATTTTTTGTATTTTTAGTAGAGACAGGGTTTTGCCATGTTGGCTAGGCTGGTCTTGAACTCCTGACCTCAGGTGATCCACCCGCCTTGGCCTACCAAAGTGCTGGGATTACAGGCATGAACCACCACGCCCAGTCAAGGGTAAAGTTTTTTTTACCAGTCAGGCTTTTGGCCTCCGTCTCCCTGTGCAAACTGGTAAAAGGCCTCAATGTTTTTGAGCTGTCTTTGCCTCTCCCGTTGTTTGATTTTGATACATGTTTTCTAATAACCTGGTTTCTCTGTTCTTGCGTTCTGCTCATCAGACTCCAAATGGTCATGCAACCGGAGCCTCTGACAATGGCCCATTCTGCTGGAGTCCCTTAAATAGGCCTCTGAGGGAGCTCTGACTGCCATTTTCCCAAAACAGTGCCTCCTAAAACAGTGTCCCCTGTCAGCAAGAAGCAGTTAAGATCAGTCTTTGTCCTTATCCTTATTCTAATGGCAATCATATGTACTTCTTTAGAGTGGGGAATGAGACAGCCAGGTGGGAGGGAGTCCCTGGCAGAATCCAGCCAGCCTGCACACTCAGGTGGAGCCTTGGGAAGTTTGCGCCTTTTGTAGCAGGGTGGAGCCTGTCCCCTCCTCTTCCTGTGTGGAACCTGCGATTCAAAGGGCGAGGCAGGAAGCACTCTAGCAGGGAATTCTGGCCTATGCAGACAGTCCCTGTTTTCCCTTTTTTTCTTTCTCACCAAATAAAACCCTGCTTTACTCATCCTTCGAACCATCTGCAAGCCTAAACTTCCATGGCTTGGGACAAGGATCCCATCTTTAACTGACCTAAGAAAAAGTCCGGCAACAATGTTGAAGTCTATTATTTAATCTGTATGCTGGTCAAATATGTATACTCATGGTCTGTGGTTTTGTTATGCTATACACTTTTCTCTATGTTATGTTTAATAAGATGTTCAATAAGCAGTTCATATGACTAATTCTGCACATTTTTTATATTAAAAAAACACAAAATGACACATGAAAGCCTTATTTCTCTGCTTTACATCCCTGTCCTATCCTAACAATACACTCCAAATGTGATTTAGTTTTTAAAATGATTATAGTGCCTTCCACAAAGAAGACACTTTTAATCTATTTTCATCTATTTATTTACTTCTAGCGCCATCAATCTAATATCTATACAGCAACTTAACTGTCCATCAATTTGATTTACACATAATGGATGATAATGTATACATTGTATTTGTATCTTGAGTTTTAATTATGTTTTAAAAAATATCTTGGCATTCTTTCCAGGACAAAGTCATTCTTTATAATAACTTTTCATCATATGAATGTACCAGGATTTACTTTATCAGTTTTTTGTTGACAGTCACGTTAGTTGATTTCAGTTTTTGGCCATTATAAATGATAATACATCATAATTAACTTGAGTATGTGTGTTGGGGAATGGAGGGTGTATGTGTATGTACAGGGAATTTTATGAGTATATCAGTAATCACAGTACGTATAGCAGATAGTTACAGGGTATATTTTCATCTCTAGCTGTGATGGTTAAAAAGGTACCAGCATTTAAGTTTTTCTAAACATTACAAATTCACCTCCAGAAATGTTCACAATTTACAGACCTATTAGCAGTTTAAAAGACAGATACACTTATCTGCTCTTGGTTTGTCAAATCAATAGTTTTTAATAACACAGGTAAAAAATTGTTATTTATTTCCATTCTTAAAATTAAATATCTAAACTCTCTTGCTATTCTTTTACTTTATCATTTAGCTATTTTCATCCTTTTCTCATTTTCCAAATGAGTTTGTGTTGGATTTCTGATTTTTATGAACTCTGTATTAGACTAATAAATAAGGATCTCACTGTAATATTTTTCTGAATTTTTAAATATTTTGATTGATTATTTTTGGTAGTATTCTACATTTTTATATATTGTCAGATATACCTACATTTTTTTTGACTTTTGGAGTGTGTTACATGTATTGCTTAGAAAAATTCCTCAAACAAAGTAAGCCAAGAGAATATTGCAGAGTCCTTTTCTGAGACTTGGCTTTACTTTCCAGATTATGATTCTTCATTATTTAGGGAAAACAAACCAACAAAAAAGGAAATGAGGTTAATAACTGTAACTTTTTTTTACTCCTTGGTACTCTAAACTCTGAACTTTAAATCCTAAGAGGTATATGTATGATACAACAAAATGCATATAATACTTAACAAAATTATTGTTTTTATTTATTCGGGGATATTATGCAAGCTTAAACTACTAAAGATTAGAAAAAACTGCCTCTAGGACCTATACTTAAAAGACAAATAATGAAATTGAATGACATTATTGATTCCTAATCAGATCAATGAAAAAGAGACAGCCTTCTCAAACTGGGGAAATGGGAGTGAGCAATTATTCAGGTACAAATAGTTTCTGACTTACCATAGTTTAATTTACAATTTTTCCACTTTATGATTTTGTGACCATAACATGCATTCAGTAGAAACTGTACTTTAAGTACCCAAACATTCTGTTTTTCACTTTCAGCACAGTATTCATTAAATTATTAGAGATATTTAACAATTTATTATAAAATAGGCTTTGTGTTAGATGACTTTTCCCAACTGTAGGCTAATGTAAGTGTTCTGAGTATGTTTAAGGTAGACTAGTCTAAGATATGATGTTGGGTAGGGTAGAGTTTTTTTTGTTTGTTTGTTTGTTTTTTTTTGAGACAGAGTTTCGATTTGTTGCCCAGGCTGGAGTGCAGTGGTGTGATCATGGCTCACTGCAACCTCCACCTCCTGGGTTCATGTGATTCTCCTGCCTTAGCCTCCCAAGCAGCTGGGATGATAGGTGTACACCAGCATGCCCAGCTAATTTTTGTATTTTTAGTAGAGACGGGGTTTCACAACGTTGACCAGGCTGGTCTTGAACTCCTGACTTCCAGTGATCCACCTGCCTTAGCCTCCCAAATTGCTGGGATTACAGGAGTGAGCCACTGCGCCTGGCCTTGGGATAGAGTATTAAAGTGCAGTTTCAATTTATGATGGGTTTAATCGGATGTAATTCCATTGTGTAAGTCGAGGAGAATTTGTACTTTATACAAAGAAGAAAAGTGACTCACTTTCACAGGATTAGGAAACCAGTTGAGTAATATCCAATGCATAGAACATTTTCGTGAATAAAAATAAAAGCTCTTTGTTGAAATATCCTATGACTGATTTCTCTTTGTGTGTTTTAAGAATTGTCTTAGTCTAAAATTATGCCAAGTATTAATTAAGAACTGAATAGAAGGAAATCTCTCCTTCCCTTGAAAAAATGTTTCCTAATAAAAGGTGGGCTAGCAAACACAGTCAACTCTCATAACATTTATTTTCTCCTTTTCAACCCTAAAAATTAATCTATGAAAAATTATTTTTGTAATAAGCATTACACACATCTTATACACACATACAGACACAAAACCTGTTCCAAGTGTGGTTCACTCTCATGTCCTTAGCAACTTAAAATGCCATCATTATGACATACTATATAGTATATGTATTTTTGGTGTTTTTTTTTTTGAACTCTGTCTGTTCCTTTGATTTAAGTATCTTGATGATAGTAACAAATTATGTTAATTACTCTAGCTTCCAATCTTTTAATATGTTAAGACTATATTTTGCCTCATTACTCTTTTTTATAATTTTACTGATTAGTCTACTATATTTATTTTCTCAGTAACCCTGTCCTGCTGTTATTTTAATTGGATTTCAGTTGAATTTATAGATTGACTTAAGAAAATTTTATATCTTTACAATTTGAGCTTTTTAAATCTGGAAATATATTATATTTTCCATTTATCTTAATCATTTATTTGTTTCTCAGTAGGTATTGTTACATTTCTATGCTCTTCTGTTTCTTCCTCTCTCCCATTTCCCTGTAAATATTGACACAGATGCAAATATAGATATAAATGCTTTGTTTACTACTCTAAAGAGGTTTGTTTTCTGTCATATATTTTAAGCATCTTTCTATTCATAAAAAAGAAAATGACTTTTAGATTAGTTTTGTAACATTTTATTAATTTTTAATGAGTTTTTTAGATGATTCTCATGTGTTTTTCTGATATGCAGTTAAATAATCTTCCATGTTTCTTCTTTCTAGCCTATATTTAAAATTAGTATTTTAACTATGTCTAAATCAATATGGTTAGCACTGCTAAAATAAATAGAATAGTATTTGTTATGGTGGGCAAGATTGACTTGTCTAGTTCATGACTTCAATAGGAAAGCATCTTGTGTGTTTCTTTTAAGCGTAAGTATATTTACATAGAATATGGTCATTAATTACTCATAGTCAAATTAATGGGTATACATCCCCACACACATATGTCATGTTAAATATGTATCTATATTATCTATTTAACATTTAAAAAATTAAATATAAATGTTGAATTAGTCAATTTCTCTCTTATTTGTCATCAACTTGCTCCTGTAGTTTTATACTTGTAATCAACATTTGTGTCCTACAGAAAACACATTCTTAATTTGTAATGAAATACTTGATTATGGCATATTATACATTTAACGTACCTCTGAATTCTGTTGGTTAATATCCTGTGTGTCTCTTTGCATTGATGTTCGTAATGATGTTGGCCTAAGGTTTTCTCTCCTTGGATTATTTTTGCTATTTTCATGCTATATTACAAACAATATCCTCCCACTAAGTTTTACGTTACTAAAATATATAGCAATGATAAAGAAACTAAATGTTTAGCAATACAAAAGAGACTAATCTTTTTCATCTGTATTTCCATTTTCTTATCAGTCTGCCTAGTTAGCCAGTTTGTCTATATCTTCTAAATATCCATCTTTGTTATTTTCAGACTTCACCTTTTTATTTCATTATGCTTTTCTCTGATCTTTATTTTTCACTTGCTTCTCTTCATAGCTTATTCTGTTGCTTGTTTATAACTTCTTGAACTTACTATTTAGCTCATTACTTTTCAGTTTGCTTCTGATATAATGAAAGTTTCCTCTAAACACTGCTTTTGGTACATCTACCATACGATTTGTTTTCTGGTATTATATTCATTCTGTTATTCTCTTCCATTGGTGTCCTGTCTCAAGTTGGAAGTTAAATACTTGCTCTCTTAATCTCTAGAATCCTTTTAAGTTAATTAGTTTATTAACGTTTACAGAATAAATTGTATGCATTGTAATGTAATGTGTAATTCATCGTAGTTTTGTGGGGAGATCACTTTACATTCACTATTTTGGTATTTTTCAAGAATCCGAATTTAAAATTGTTCTGAGAATAAAACAGAAACTTTTGATAGTGTCAAAAACTATAGTATTACCGATTTTCCATTACTGTGTGCCTTTGATGTTGGTATCATGTATATATCGTAAATGTGAGTGTGTGTGTGTGTAGTGTATCTCATTGTTTTATATAATTAAGCTTGGATATCTCTTTTTTTCAGACAAGGCCTCACTTTTTCACCCAGGCTGGTATCAGTAGCATGATTACAGCTCACTGAAGCCCTGACCTCCTGGGCTCAAGCAGTCCTCCTGCCTCAGCCCCACAAGTAGATCTCCGGCTGGCTTGCATATCTCTGTCCAAAATTTTGCACTATTCTCTTTATAATTTATTAATTCCTTTTTTTTTTTTTTTTTTTTCCTGAGACAGAGTCTTGCTTTGTTGTGCAAGCTGGAGTGCAGTGGTGTAATCTCAGCCCACTGTAACCTCTGCCTCCCAGGTTCAAGTGATTCTCCTGTCTCAGCCTCCCTAGTAGCTGGGAAGACAGGTGACTGCTACCACTATTTTTTTCTTTTTGTATTTTTAGTAGAGATGGGGTTAATTTTTGTATTTTTTTTTTTTTTTTTTTTGTATTTCTGTAATTTAGTAGAGATGAGGTTTCACCATGTTGGCCAGGCTTGTCTCGAACTCCTGACTTTAAATTATCCGCATGCCTTGGCCTCCCAAAGTACTGGGATTAAGCCTCCCAAAGTACAGGGATTAAGAATTTATTAATTCTTGGCCAGGTATGGTGGCTCACGCCTGTAATCCCAGCACTTTGGGAGGCCGAGGCTGGCGGTTCACGAGATCAGGAGATCGAGACCATTCTGGCTAACATGGTGAAACCCCGTCTCTATGAAAAAATACAAAAAAAATTAGCTGGGTGTGGTGGCGGGCGCCTGTAGTCCCAGCTACTTAGGAGGCTGAGGCAGGAGAATGGTGTGAACCTGGGAGGCGGAGCTTGCTGTGAGCTGAGGTGGTGCCACTGCACTCCAGCCTGGGTGATAGAGCGAGACTCTGTCTCAAGAAAAAAAAAAAAAAAAAAAGAATTGATTAATTCTTAATTGTTTAATTTTCCCTTAAATCACCATCTTACTGGCTGGCTGCCTCAGGGTAGTATCCATTTTATATATTTTCATTGTATCCTTCAAATTACTTAGCACAGTACGAGACCCAAAATAAATTTTTGACTGATCCATCTATTCCTTCAAGAATATGAAAAAAAAGAAGCTTTAGAAAATGCATGTACAAAAAAAGTCATTTGTAGATGAAACATCCTAAGTTATTGTCCAGAGTATGTGTTCTGTTTTTCTTGTTTTTCTATCTGATTTTGAAGAACATACATTTTAAAGAATATAGTTCATATGTTGTGTTGTTGATGAAGGTCTCTCTGGACAACTAATTTTTGAGAAAAAAAAAAGACCAGGATATGCCTCTCAGGCAATATTTTTAGACAGACTTTCTGAGCACTAAACCTCATCTTGTTCTTTAGGCTGTGGGTGATTGATGCATTGCCATTCCAGATATGTCAGAAGTCAAAGTAATGTTTTATTTTACTTTTATGTCTAAGGTGTCATTTCTACAAATCATAAACATGCTTTGGAAAGTGTAAAACCAGTTTTGTATAGCTATTTAATGAATTGTGAACAAATCTCTGCAGTAAATTGTTTTCATGTGTACTAGAGCCACTGTATATATATATGCACATCAAAGCTTAGTTATCAGATATTACTAGTAATGGAATATGCATTATGTAGACCAATTTTTTATTGGTTTTATTTTATTTGAGAGAGGGTCTCACTCTGCCTCCCAGGTTGGAGGGCAGTAGCATGAACACAGTTTACTGCAGCCTCAACCTCCTGGGCTCAAGTGATCTTTCTACCTCAGCCTCACAAGTAGCTGGGATTACAGGCACATACCACCATGCCTGGCTTATTTTTGTATTTTTTATAGAGAGGGGGTTTCATCATGTTGCTCAGGCTGGTCTCAAACTCCTGGGCTCAAGTCATCCTCCCACCTAGGCCTCCCAAAGTGCTAGGATTAAGGGCATGAGCGACTGTGCCTAACTATATAAACCAATTTTTAACATGTTAACTCGTAAAATAATTCAGTGAAGTTTAATTTTCTCTACCTACTTAACAAAATTGCAAGATCAAGTCTGGTGTGGTTTAGTAGAATCAACATTAGACTAAACATTACCACATAATAATTTACCACAACATTATCATTGTGGTAAATTATTTATTTATTTATTTTTTAATATTTACCCTGCCCTCCAGAAGATTGTTTTTCCTTCTCTATGAGGGACCAGCTTGGCCCTATGACTTGTCTACCCCACCTTTTTAGAGGGTTATTATGCATGTCTGTCCACTTGAGTTAGGATTGCCCATGCAACTTATATTTGCCAATTAAATGTGAGTGAAAGTGATATAATGGCATTTCTAAGAGTAACTTTAAGAGCCAGTTGTGGTTACCAGTGTTTCTTTCTTGCCTTCATACATGTAGCAATTTTGAAGACAAAAGCATCGCTATCAGGCTAAGTTCTTAAGTGAAGGTGATACGGATCAGAACAATAGCCGAACATTGCTGAATATTTAGCATGAGTGTGAAAAGACTTAATTCTTGTATTTCTACTACAGATATTAGTTACTGCTACAAGATCTAGCTTGTTATAACTATTGCCTTGAAATTTTAATTCTGTACATTTATTTAAATTGATTTTAAGTTATTTTATCTTCTGGTGTCTCACAGTCATTCAAACAGCATATTAATAACTTTTAAATGATACTTCATTCACTTACACATTAACTTATCCGTTAAAAATATTTACGATAGTCCTGTTAGGTGACTGACATTGTACATGCATTGATAATATGTTAAAAAGGCAGTATCTTCATCTTTCTCATAACCATGGAGGATACAGATATTAGCTTCCTAATCTCACAATTAATTACAAAATATTATTTGTAATTATATTTGTATTTATAATCCAGATTAGATTCTCATTCTCAATTCTTCAAAAATATATTTGGAAGACCTAAACTATACCTAAAGGATAGGAATTATTTTCTTAATAAAGCAGTATTAACCTCACTCAATAATAAACAGTTGAGAACAAAAGACAAAGAATATTAAAAACATCAGAAAAAAGTAACACAACATGTAGAAGGAATCCACTACATTTTTAAGATTAACAGCTGCTTTCTTGTCAGAAATAAGAGTGGGATAACATACTCAAGTGCTGAAAGGAAAATATCATCAACAAAAAATTCTATGTTTAGTAAAATTATCCTCCAAAAAAATGAAGAAAAAATTCAAACATCCTGAATAACCAAAAAATAGAAATAATAGCTAGTGACCGTGGTCTAAAATCAACAAACAGGAAGTCTTTTAAGCTGAAAAGAAAGGACATTACACGGTAACTCAAATCAGCATACACCCATGAGAAGCAGCAGTAAAGGTAACTATAAAGTTAAATATAAAAAGTATAAATGTAGGTTTTATTTTAATACTTTTTACCTACTTGATTTAAAAGACAAATATCTAATAAAATAATTATAAATCTGTATTAATGGGCATAAAATGTACACTGTAACGTTTGTATGACAATAAAACCAAAAATGAGTAGGATGGACAGAACTATACAGACACATAGAGTTTGTGAATGATTGAAATTAAGGTGGTATAAACCAACTTACATTGTTATAAATTAAGAAGCTGATTGTAATATCCGGGTTAACCATTTAAAAAAAGCTCATAAACTATAGTAAAATTAAGAAAATTAAAATGGTATATTAGAAGACAACTATTTATCAAACAAAAACACGTAAGACATAAGGAAAACAAACAGAAAAATGGCAGACTGAAACCCTATCTTACTAGTAATTACATTAAACAATTAAATGTACAAGGAGTAAACACTCCAATCAAAAGGCAGAGATTGGAGCAATAGATTTTAAAAAAATGATCCAACTGTATGCTTTCTAAGAAAGACAAGAAACACTTCAGGTTCAAAGATATCATTTTTTAAAAAATTAAAAGGATGAAAAAATATATACCATGAAAACAGTAACAAAAGACGAGCTGAGCTGCCTATTCTAATATGAGACAAAATAGACTTTAAGACAAAAATTGTTACTAGAGACAAAAATAATATTTTATAATAATATCAATCAGAAATGTAATACATATATATTATTAACAATACAGCCCCCAAATATATGAAGGAATAACTAACAAAAATAAAGGGAGAGTTAAGCAATTCAACAATAATTGTTAGAGACTTATTGCCTCAAATCCAATAATAGATAGGAAAACTAGAAGATAAAAAGAAAATAGAATGAAAAGCACTATAAACGAACAAGACATAAGAGACACCTATAAAACACCATGCAACAGCAGAATATGTATTATTTATAAGTTTCCCATGGAACATTAAACAGGATAGATCATATCTTTTCCTTTAACACAAGTCTCAATAAATTTAGAAAGACCCAAATCACACTCAGTACATTCTCTGATTACAATGAATGCAATTAGAAATAGGTAACAGAATAAAAATTCAGGAAATTCACAAATATGCAGAAATTATATAATAAACTCCTAAATAAGCTATGAGTCAGAAAATTACAAGGAAAAATAGGAAATAATTTGAAATGAATACAAACACAACATACAAATATTTATGAGGTCCAGCTCAGCAAAAGCTGTCTCGGTCTCTGTGTGTCTGTCTTGCTCTTTGACTCTCTTTTTATCCCTGTCTCTGTCTCTCCCTCTCTGCATGTGTATATACACGTGCACATACACACCTATTTCAGACACCATATAACAAAATTTCGGTCAACAACAAACTGCATATATGATAGTCATTCCATAAGATTATAATATTGTACTTCTGTACTTTTACTGTACATTTTCTGTGTTTAGATATGTTTAGATACAAAATACCAATCATTGTGTTACGATTGCCTGCAGTATTCAGTACAGTAACAAGCTGCACAGGTTTCTAGTCTAGGAGCCATAGGCTATACCACATAGGCTAGATGTGTAGAAGGACATGTCACCTAGGTTTGTGGAAGTACACTTTATGTTTGCACATGGATGAAACTGTTGACACATGTCTCAAAACATATCCCCATCATTAAGTGACTCATGATTGAATATGTATACGTGTGTGTGTGTGTGTGTGTATATACGTATACACACACATATATATTTATATATACACACACATATATATATGTGTATGTATATTTATATATTTAGACTGAATCTAGCTCTGTCCCCCAGGCTGGAGTGCAGTGGTGTGATCTCTGCTCACTGCAACCTCCGCCTCCCAGGTTTAAGCAATTCTCTTTCCTCAGCCTCCCGAGTAGCTGGGATTACAGGTGCACACTACCATGCCTGGCTAATTTTTGTATTTTTAGTAGAGATAGAGTTTCACCACATTGGCCAGGCTGGTCTCGAACTCCTGGCCCCAGGTGATCTGCCCACCTCAGCCTCCCAAAGTGCTGGGGTTACAGGCGTGAGCCACGTCGGCCTGTATACGTATATTTGAATATTGAGATAGGAACTACGTGGTTGGATACAGACATCTGGAACTCCCAGGACAAGTATGATTTGGAGAAAAACATTTGGAAATTAGTTATGTATTAAGAATAATTAAACTTACAGCAATATGAGTTCTTAGGAGGAAAGAGCATAGAGCAAAAATAAGCTTTTATACTACTTGAAAAACAGAATAAAAGAAGGTGGCAACAGTGACAAAGAGGAAAGCAGATATTAAGGAAGACAAGGGGCAGCATTTTATGGAAGTGAGTAAACAATTAGGGACAAATACTGTTAGGTTAAGAACAATGAAGATAAATGTGCCTATTAGATGTTGCAACAGAGAGGTGACTAGTGTACTTAATAACTTCAATGGTACAAAAATTAGGCAAAAGTTATATTCTAATGAATTAGTGACTCATTAAATATACTGTTTGGAAGAAATTTGTAAATGGAAGAGAGCTAGGACTGTAGTTCTAAAAATTATTAAACCTTTTTCCAAGCTGAAAAGTGCTAACCAAACACAAAATTTAATTAGTCATGTTCCTAATGGATCGGATAATCTATTTTCATATGTTCCTTTTATGAAAAATGAAGGTTTTAGTCTACATGATATTGAATCTTTGCAATTTTATAATAAAGAATCGAAAATGTCAGTATTTTTAAAGTTATATAGTTTACTACAATATTTAAAGTAGGATTCCTTTTAATATTTTTACCTATAAAAACAGAAATATACCTATCCTCAAACCAAAATAATTAGTGATTCTTTAAACTGAAGGAACTTCATGATATAGAGCATTGCCATATGAATATTTAAACATTTGTAGAAGGGATGATAGAGGGGGGTATATGAATATTACATTCACTTGATTAAAGTTTCTCACAGTGGCATCCCACTTGAACCAAGCTGTGCAATTAACACTTCTTGCTCTCCCCCTACCAAAACCTCACTCTCTCATTCCAAAAGAATCCAAATTTATCATAAGAATTAAGCAATCTAATTATTACATGTAAGTATGAATATCTAATAAACTTAACCTCAGATTGTTATCCCTTAAGTGGAAGAAGTTATTTAAAAATTTTTTGTTACCAAATTAATCTAAGATTGTAGAATATTTGTGACTTTCTTGCTGAAAAACAGCCACAAAAACATACCTCTACCTTAGTGCCACATTACTCATTGTTTCTTATATTAAGCAACTAGTTTTTATTGTCACCATTTTGTTCAGTTCAAATGTTAAACAATTTCCTCAGTAACTATTCTGAGTGTAATACTGTGTTTGTTGCAGGGGTAAAAACATGCATATAACACAGTAGATAAAACCCGAAACTTTATCAAGGAATCCAGGAGATTCTAGTTGGAGTCTCAGCCTCTCATATTCTTAGCCCTGTGAAATTGGGCTATTTAACCTCCTTAAGCTTTGGTGTTCTCAAGTAAATTAAGATAGTAATAGGAATGTTATAAAATTAAATATAAAAAGTTCATGTAAAACACTTAAAACAGTTCCAGGTACACAGTAAATGCAATGTAAATGCAAGTTATGATGATGGTGATAAGAAGAAAAATATTTTATTTCCTTCTAACCAAAGACTTTATGCTTTTAAGTTGTTTAGATAATATATTTATGATAGCATAATATTCAAAATTTTATAACTGAAAGGAGTCTCTAGTATCATAAGAAGAATCTTTACTTTTGAAAGATGCCTTCAATTTCACTAACACATTTTTTTTTCAATTTGAGGTTTTCCAATCATTTTTTGTGAAATTTTCTGCAACATTTAGTATATGCAGTGACATTAGAAATTTATAAATAGTTATTAAGCTTATTCCATGCAGGTGTCACCTGCAAGCAGGAAATATATGAAATATAGCACCTTGTGTAATGAAAATATTATTAATATTTATGTCCTATTGAAAGAGACAAGCTCAGTTTATCAAATTGTATAATTTAGAAGAGTTCTCTGTCAAATCATATCTTTTAGTCACACCAGCCATCATATTTGATATGGTTTTGCTGTGTCCCCACCTAAATTTCATCTTGAATTGTAACTCCCACAATTCACACATGTTGTGGGAGGAACCCTGTGGGAGGTAATTCAATCATAGGAGTCAGTTTTTCCTGTGCTTTTCTCATGATAGTGAGTAAGTCTCACAAGGTCTGATGGTTTTAAAAACAGGAGTTTCCCTGCAATACTCTTGTCTTTGCCTGCCACCATCCATGTAAGACGTGACTTGCTCCTCCTTGCCTTTGCCATGATTGTGAGGCCTCGCCAGCCAAGTGGAACTGTAATTCCATTAAACCTCTTTTTCTCCCCAGTCTCAGGTATGTCTTTATCAGCAGCATGAAAATGAACTGATACACTGTTTATCACAAAGTGTTGCCGATTTTATTTCAAAATATAAGGAGCTAGTGATGTAAATATAGTCACTGATTATTACAAACACAAACTATGTTCAGAAAACAGAATTTTTGGCACAATCAGTTCTATATTTAATCCATCTGCATATGTATATACATAATTCCTACTACTGAAATATTCAGATCTTTCACAATATTGCCAATAAAATGTGAAAGAATAACCTCACTATCTTAAATGGCATAGTGCTTTGAAGCCAGAGCAAAAGGATTAGCACCCCACTTTAAAGGCCAATGCCAAAAGAGGTCTTTTCATTTTTTACTGAATTCCCAGAAGTCAAGGCAACAGAGTTCCAGGGATAGGCAATTTTATAACCTTGGATGTACAGTGTATTATTTAGGTAAATATAAAAGAAGAAAATAATTACTGAGTTCTTAAAGACAATATCTTACTGTCAAGGCAAACATTTTTTTCTTAACGAATCTCCTACTCTGTTTGCATTTTTAAAAAGTTAAAAGAAGGTAATATACATTTTTTAATTGGGTAAGGGACTAGAATTACCATATAGACAAATTGCATATTTTCAATATTATATTGATGGCATTTTAAATTCTCATCTAGGTGTTCTACACATACATGTGCATGGGTGCACACACACACATATACTGTTGTGGGGGGAGAATATATATGTAGAAAAATAATTATGCATGTATGTTGATGAGTAGCCTGTCACATTCAAAAGTCTGCCCATGCTGAACAGTGTCTCTCTCAACTAACTCTGAGTTATTTATTACAATACCCTGAATCACTATTGTGGTTGTCAGTATTTTTGGTGAATCACTTTTACTTTATTTGGGTAGATTTTACATAAATTTTAATGAAGTGATATATTTTTGAAGTACTGAAAATGGGAAAGGAGACAGAAAGGAAAAGAGTGGGTGAGGAAACGAGAAGGGAGAAGGGAATGGCAGAGGTAAAAGGGAAAGAGTGTACTTCTAAACTTAAATATGTGATCATTTCTGATATTAAATTTAGAAAAACAAAGTCATAGATCAAAGCACAAATTCATATGCTTAAGTAAACAATGAAATATATAAAAATAAAACAAATGTATATAGCCTAAGAGTAAACTTAAAATGTTTCTGTCTACCTTTATAGTTGTATTACATAATTCTGAAAGTTTGAAACACATAGGGGACGTTGTTGAGGATGTGGTTGCTCCAAAGACAACAACAAAGAAGAAAACAAATGGTTACTTATTATTAATACCACTAGTTTCTAGACCTGTTGCCCGAAGTACAGTGATCACACACTAAATTAAAGTAAGCTCAGAAAATGACTTTTTATTTAACATAGTTTGATGCCTGGAACATTTGAACTAACTCCTATGCGAAGTTCACTATAGTCCACTTTTTCAAAAACTACATTAGCTCTATGTTGTCAGTAAGCATTGATAAATCATAAAAAATAGCCAGTATAGAAGAACATGACCTTTAAAATTTTTTAAAAAGTCAGTAGTTTTCCCAAAGTGTATATGCTTATTATGTACTGCCTGCCTTCTTTCATACTAAAAATGCATTTATTCAACAAATATTAAGTATTTGATAAATACAAGGTACTGGGCTCAAGTCTATAAAGATTGCAAAGATTTATAAAATGTGGTATCCTAACTCAAGAAATTTACAACTAAGTATGAAAGAAAAAAAATAAACCAAGTAAATATCATGAAAAGCAATATATCATTGTAATATAAATGGCACATAAGCAGTTCTCTAGACTTTCTGAGAAAGTGTAAATGATCTCTGAGAAAGTAGAAATGCTCTTTAAAAATTATTTAGACTCGGTCTTGATAGATGGATTGGATCTTGAGATGGCATTACTTGATTTATTAAGCCAGTGCTTTAATAAAGTTTTTTTTTGCAATGATGTGATGTTGCATAATCAACATGTACAATATTCTGGCAGGTGTGTGAAGTATAAACTGGAAGTGTCCAATGCGTGAAATTATTAGCCAGGTGGTTCAATGGCTAGTTTTGTTTTATCCTGTTTTTAATAAATATTAATTAAATTTATAATGTTTTTTATTTATGAGAAAAGAAACAGTAGTGCCTTGCAAAGATATTCACAACTGAGGGTGTATATAGTTGTTTTCTCATAGGTTGTTATTGTTATTACTACTCAAATATCCTTGGATAAGATAAGCTTAGGTATTTCTGTTGAATCTTTGGAATGAATCAGAAGACTGTTTCAACAAAGTTTTTTAGTTTTCCAATAAAAATTTTGAGTTCTTATTGTAATAAAAATGCAAAATGCAAAAATACAAAATGTATTTTGTAATTACAAATAATTATTTAATAATTATTTGTCAAAACTAGGACATTTTTACCTGGAAGGAGGAGAAAGTTTTGAGCACAGCATATTATTGATCACTTGGATATATATCACAATCTAATCCTTTGTAAACTCATGTCTGAATCCTCTAGGAGTTTGGGAAGTATTAGTAAAACTTGACAAAAGTATCAGTGAATGTCAACCACTTTTGTTAACGTGGTGGACCACTCTACCACCACAGCAGCCAACTCTAACCATGACCTAGCTTTGAAGTCTTAGTGTTGTTTAAATTAGTTTTGGATAGCTTTCTGTTTATTTCAATAAAAGGCCTTCTATCTGATACAAGCAATAAATATTAATTTCAAGCCACATGGCAATGCAGAATAAGCTATCATTAACACAACTTGAAACGTGGCAGAGATACATTGAAATGTAATCATTTAAACATTTTTGGTAGTAAATTGAAGGAAGGTAGGGATTGCTTTTTGGATGAAGCATCATAATGTTACTTATTATTCACTTATACATTTATTGCATGACATTACGCAATTTAAAATAAAGCAAATAATAAGTCAAGGAAGAACAAAATGTTTATTAAAATGCATAGAAAGCTTCATGGCTCAGCAGTAAATGGTGTTTACAGTCTTAATAAAATAATCATAGAATTGTGATTTAACCAAAAATAGGAATATGCTATTAGAAAGAAGAAAGTATGACAGTGAAATATACATGATTATCACTGGACATTTGTGCCTAAAATTGATTGAGGAAAAGCAGTAAAATATGTTATTTTTTAAATGTGAAGATAAAATAGTAAATAAATAAATAATATTGGAGAGTTTTATTATGAAGTTAGATGAGAAAGGCGTCTAAAGTTTTTCCTTATGAGAGGTTGTTTTGTTTGATTTTTAAAATGATGTTCAGATTTTTTTTTTTAAATTGAGATTCCAGGCACAAATGGAGTAGTTTAAAACTCTAATAAAAGTAAGACATTTGTGTATATCTCTAAATATTCTTCAATTCCAGTAAAGTGTTACATGTCATTTGGCGATACCTTGAAGAAAACTTCTAGATGGCTGTTTTAAAATTTATTAACATATTTATTAAACATTTACGATATCCAGACTTTATAGTAGATGTAGAGCTGTAGATATAATGGAATATGTTTCCTGCAATTGACAGCTTGCATTTTTGTGGATGAAAGATATAGAAATAGTTAGAATTATGTTTTAAGTGTTGTAGTAGATGTGATGATAATGCAAAAGAAGGAGTGCAGGAAAAATACATGTTCCAGGAAGTGGGAGATAAATCTTGACTCATTAGAAAAATAGTCTGGATTTTTTAGAGAACTGTAAATAGTCAGTGTGGCAGGAGAAAGCATACTTTTGAAGGAAAATAGAAATCTGAAGGGATCATTGGAGGCAACAGTATGAGGCAAAGAGAAAGTCTTTTAACTGGAAGAGTCAAATAATTATCACTTTCTGTGTGAGCCATAACTGTCCATACCCTACAGCTATTTTAATTCCTATTGATGCATGTTGACTCCTCACTGCTCTATAACAATATTCATACACCAATTTACGTAATTCTTTGTCTCTATTTTGGTAATTTCAACTATCTTTACTGATGCTCCTTTGGCTACTCCTTTTCACCTTTTTGAAACTGCGTAGAACTGTTGTTCTTTATGAACATTGCATTTAATTTCCCTTCAAAGCACATGCTAAACCATCATTGCTTTGAATTGCTTCTAATTTGAGTCTTTAGTTGGAAGCATTTTATACATCCCTCATTGAGGTTTCTCTAACACACACACACACACACACACGCACGCACAGAAACACACAATACAATTTAAGCTTTATTATTATTACAAAGGATGTTAATTTCAAAAATACGATGAGTCTATTTGAATAAGAAAAGAAAGTGTAATCTCTATTGAGTACATCTAAGCATCCCACAGTGCTGAATCTCAATAAGGCTTGTTAACTGTACGAATAAGTATAATATATTATTCAAACGGATAGTTTATTCACAGGCTGACTAAAAGATGGTAGTATAACTACCGTAAGGTATATAAACAAATTTCTTTTCAAAATTTGGAATGCATTCATATTGTTTCAGAAATTAGCCATCTGCCCTATTATTGGGGGCTACATTAAATTTCCTCGAGTGTTTCTTTTTTTGTCATACTAGCTGGTATTTCTAATTCAGTACATCAAGATATATCTGTACAACTAGACAACCCAAATAATTTGAAATTAAAAAAATATGAGACTAAGCTCTTTTCCAGTTTTTGAGTCTCATCTTTGAATACATCAATCAACTCCAAATGACATCAGCCATATTAAGATAATCAAAATACCAGCAAGCTTTTTCTCTATAATATTTTGGCTAGATTGGATTAAGACTAACAAAGATAATAAAAGAAATGCAAAAGAATGAAAACTAGAGATAACTATTAAATAACATGTCAATTTAAAAATGCTTATTCACAGCCTTTGCATGTAGCATTTTAGAATTTACTGTGTTTACATAAAAAACTATCACTCACATTGACATTTTATTGGTAAGGCAGAAAATATATTGCTATGGCTATGTGAAAAAATGCTGAACACAATTTTCATAAGATGTTTAAATACATAACTCCATATACACTCCAGCTCAATATATCTGAATATTTTTTCAATTGCCACAAAGAGTAACATATAAAACCATTCTCATGACATGAAGTCAGAAATAGGAACTTTCTTAGCATATTATTATATGCAGTCATTTGAAAATAATTATTAATATGCATATATGGAGAAAGATTGTTTTCCCAAGAGCACATCCAGTATTTATTTTATAGAACACTGATGCATACAAATAAACAAACAAATAAATAAGAAATAGGGAGGGTGCTGCCAACCATACTCGCATAGGTTTTGAAATATTTCTGCTAGTGGTCAGAGGCTAGCTACAATTTTGTTTATTGTGAAGTTAGTGGAAAAGATGTTTGACAGGAATAACTGAAAAAAAGTAAAAGGAGGTGCCCTGGCAAACCACAGTCTCATTTGTTAGAATCCTCTCAAGTTCATACGTACTTCAGAAAGAACAGTAAAGTATACAGTGCCTTTCATGGCAAAAATAGGATCAAATTTTCTAAAAAAGCAGAGCCAGAGCCCTGCAAATTGCAATTATGTTTATTCAATTTTGAATTCTATCTTATTATTTATGATAATCAAATAATCAGCATGTTATTAAAGTATAATTTACATCCAGTAAGATGCATTAATGTTAAGGGTCCAGCTTTAAGAATATTAATATATGAATACATTCCTTTAGATACTATCCAGATGAGGTACTGGATATTACTGTTTCCCTACATCGCTCTCTCTGTTCCTTTTAGTCAATCACAATCTTCTACTTTAGGCATCCACTATACTGATTTCTAAGAATTATAGCTTTGCCTATCCTAGAACTTTGCATGAATAGTAATATTACTCAATGTGTTTTTTTTTTGTTGTTTTTTTTTGTGGTGGAGTCTCACTCTGTTGCCTAGGCTGGAGTGCAGTGGCGTGATCTTGGCTCACTGCAGCCTCTGCCTCCTGGGTTCAAGCATTTCTCCTGCCTCAGCCTCCCAAGTAGCTGGGACTACAGGCACACGCCACTATGCCTGGCTAATTTTTGTATTTTTCGTAGAGACAGGATTTCACCGTGTTGGTCAGGGTGGTCTTGATCTCTTGACCTCGTGATCTGCCCACCTTGGCCTCCCAAAGTGCTGGGATTACAGGCATGAGCCACCGTGCCCAGCCTCAATGTATATCTTTTTGTGTCTGGCTTCTGTTGCCCAATACAATGTTTTTGAGAGTCATCCACATTTTGCCTATTTTGGAAATGTGTTCGTTTTTTATTGCTGAAGAGCCTTCCATTGGGTGTAATACATCATAATTAGTTTTTCTATTCTTGTGCTGGACACTTGGACTGTTGCCATTTTGAGTCGTTTTTAAATATGTTTTTTCAATGTTCTATCAATCTTGTTTTAAGAATAAATATATATTTTTAAATATACATAATTGAACCAAAAATCTCATTAGTGGAAATCTGTTGGAAAGAGACAACCATCTTCAATTCTCATCCAGGGGATGAAAGGAGACTGTTTTGATTCTAAATCTTAAGGTAGTGATTGGCATCCATATTTATCACAATAGACAAGGCACTATTAATGGTTATAAGACATAGGCATAGACAGAGAATGAAAGCTCCACCTGTTGAAAGGGTTGAACTTTTCCTAAAAGTAAGGTAAGGTAGCACCCAGAGAAAGCTGACAAGAGGTGAGGTTGGTGCCCTGATGGGAGCCTGAGTGCATGTCTGAAATGGTAGGCATACTATTCACACGGAAACTTGCATGTGGAGCCCTCAGGATTGAAGTGTTTTACATATTGTGGGAAGACTATGCAGGGTAAGTTCTCAGAAACTGGAATTTCAGCTTTTCTGTCTTCTAGATTTAAATTCTCATCTGAGGACACACTATTGTTAATGTATTAAAGACAAGATGGTGAGGGAAACAGGATTTTCTGTTACATTTTCTTTGAGGAATACTCTCTTTATGTGAATTATAATTTAGATTTTACAGTGATTATTTTTTGGCAATTCCAAGACATATAACCTAGCAGGCTGTGGAAAAAAATAGTAGGACCAAACCATTTGATTGTTCTGCATGTTAAAAAAGCCTTACCTCTTTGAGAGAAGAAAGGGTAGTGAAGAGTAGGGCCACCAGGATTTCATAAGTAAAAAGATGATGAAAATATTTTCTTTGTAAGCCCAGTTCCCCTAGTTGGGGATGGTATGTTTCATTGGCAAGTCACCCTAATGAAAATTAATGAAAGTCCCTTTAAGATTGTCTATTCCTTTTTGGCAATTAATTTTTTTACAAACTACCTCTTCAAGCCACCTAAGGTTGAATTTAAAGTAAGAATTTATCATCTAAATATTAGTAATGGCACCATTGGTTGTGATACTCTAAAATCACAATGGCTTCTTGCTTTAACTATTTCTAAAGGTCTTTTATCCATATGTTCACTGCATGTACTCCAAACACAGATGACCCCCCAATGCCAGTGATTGTACAGATCTATAAAACAGACAGAAATAAGAATAACAGAATATCTTAGTAATGAGCTCAGTAGTATAATGTGTGATGCTACCTTCATGTCTAAATAACCTACATTATAGTTGAAATAAGCTTTAATATATTGTTAGAAATAATAATTTAAGTTCCATACACAGGGGCAGAAACAAGATTTGATTGTGGGAGAGTCTGATCTATCTAGAGTCTCTGTCACCATTGTGGTAAATCAATATTCAGATGCACATGAGTAAGAAACCAAGCCTGTGACTATTGAAAACAGGAAAGTGCTGGACACAAAGCCTTTTTATCTGGCAAAGACTATGTCCTCGGCATTAGAGAACTCTCAAAATGGGAGTAATGCTTACTTTTGGGATCTGAGAATATTCTAACACTGTAAGCAGAAGACCCATGAAGATAGAATATTCATTTTCTAAACAGAATATACTTTGAGAATTATGTCTCAAGAGCATCATTTTCAAGCTAATAGAAACTTATTACTGGCTTGGACTGCCAAGGAACTTTCTAGTTCCCCAGTTTCTCCTGAATGATGGAACTAAGTTGATAAACTAGAGAATTCAGGCCTCCAGAATAGAGCTAAAAGTGTTTTCTAGTGTCATCTTGGTAAAGGGCACTAAGCCAAGAATTACACATCCACACATTTTAGGATGATTAGCAACTATTCTTTTAAGGAATTAATTTAGAGAAGAGTAATTAATTTCAGTATCAACAGTGGCACAAAGAGATTAGGAAAATTGCTCTAACTCCCAAAGCTAGTAAGTGGAGGAATGTGGTTGAATCTCTGTCTTCTTGCTTCAGATGTCTGCTTTTCCTTTACTTTACAAATAATGCCATGAGTTATTGTCACTCATGGTATGAAACAGAATTTTCTCAAGGAAGAGAAAAGCTAACTCATAATTTCTCCAGTTGCTTAAAGGGAACCTAGATGATTTTCATGAAATGCCTTGTTTTCAGAGTTGGAGATTACCTTTCCAGAACAGCTTAGGAATTATCCTTGACACTTTCTCCAGGGTCACTGTATGCCAAATATCGTGGGAACTTTTAAAGATGAATTAACTATACGTTTTCTAGTTTTTTTGGACATAGTGATTCAGTTTTGTGAGTTAATTCCATAAAAAGCAAGGGACTTTTATTTCTAAAATTTTAAAGCAAATGCTAGTTAGATTATGTTATTCTCATTTTGGAAAGATTATATTGATTGGCTATAGAAATAATCTAAACATATATAAACAAATTAAACACATATCAATCATAATACATGTAAATATTGAAAATTTGAATAATAGGAAAAATACATTTTTATGGTTTTTGTTGGAATAGCTTAGATATGATTTACTTTGTGGGCTCATTCTCTTCTGAGGGAAGGAGTCAGAGGTGCACAGATCTTGATGTGCATGCTTTCACTTTACATGGCCCAGAGGCTGAATTCTTAAACTAATATTTACAATATGCAAAGGTTTATGAGTTCATAATCCCCCTTTTTTGGCTAAGAAGAAGAAATTATTTTAATATAAAACTACACTTACTAAAGTATTTACCAATCGGGAGTGAAAGATCAGATTCAAGAAACAAATAATTCCTCAAGAAAGGAAAGAAAGTTGTGGGTCATTTTGTAACTTTTTTCCTGTGGCTTCACATAAATCCCATCTCGGGGAAGCAATGACACACATAAGGTTGATTTGTACTTTAGAAGTGTGTCCTCATAGCATTACATAATGTATAATGCTTATAGTGTCAAAGGCTTTCTTCAGCCTTCTTATCTGTCTTTTTTTTTCCATTAAAAAAGTGTACATATGCAACATTAACTCACAAGTGTGCTTTTATTTTCATTTGCTTCTAACTATATGGAGACACCTTATTCTTCAATTAGAATTGTGTGTTTATCTTCTTTGTAAGTTCTACTTACTCTTATCTAAAATGTTACATTACTTAAACTACATTGCCCCTGCTTGATTGAATTTTCATTTAGGAGTTAAGTGCCATGATGTAAGAGACAATTATAAGCAGAGTCATGCTGCAAAGTACATAATTAATTAGGCCATTGAATGTATACTCTATCTCCTAAAAGAAACCTATGCCAAGCACTAATACAGAAATCGTGAAAACATAGACTATTTGCTAAAATAGAAAAGTTACAGAGGAGAACAAATAGGAGAGGAGTGTTATTCATGTTTTAAAGTAATTTACTCCTATTGTGAGCCTCAGAAACAATTTGTATCTGATTCATACCTCCAAAAATTTGATTTTAAAAATTACTTAAAAGAACTAGACTTTCAGTGCTATAAATTTGAAATCGACAAGTGACAATACTGACTAATTCTTAACGGTAAAAGAAATGATCAGACAACTAAGTAAAATAAAACCTTTGGATTACTCACTGTAACTGATGAGTACTTGAGGATAATGAGTGTTTATTACACAAGGGCAATATTATGGAATTTCTAGTTCAGAAGGGAAAGTATTAAGTTATAACATAGCATCCATCATAAGGAGAATTTTCCATGGTATTCCTAAAACAGCAAAGAGGTAGGCCTTACTACTGCCGATTAGGGGAAATAAGACTTGGGGAGCTTAATAAAGTGGAGAGAATCTTAAATTATAAATAAGATTTAAAAGGTGAGGAATGAGGAGGGCAGGCAAGGCAACAACAGCATCATCATGAATAATGGCATAGCAACATTAAGAGGCAGATATTTTTAGCAACACTGAGAAATCTGTTGCTTTTTTCATCAATTATAAATAAAGCTGCTATAAACATCTGTATATAGCAGTTTTTTGTGTGGACATGGGTTTTCCACTCATTTTGGTAAATACCATGAAGTAAAATTGTTACAGTGCATGGTAAGAGTATATTTAGTCTTGTAAGAAACCACCGAACTGTCTTCCAAAAGAGTTTTATCATTTTACATTCCTGCCAGCAATAAATGATAACTTCTCTAACTCCACATTCTCCCCAGCATTTGGTGGTATCTGTGTTCTGGATATTGGCCATTCTAAGGAATATGAAGTAATATCTCATAGTTGTTTTAATTTACATTACTCTGATGACATATGATGGTGTATGTTTTCATGTGCTCATTTGCCATCTGAATATCTTTTTTGGTGAGGTGTCCTTTAAGGTCTTTGGCCTATTTTTCAGTCAGGTTGTTTATTTTCTTATTGTTGAGTTTTAAGTGTTCTTTGTGCACTATTAATAACAATCTTTTATTTGCAATGTTATTTTCAAATATTTTCTCCTGGTCTGTGGCTTGTCTTTTAATGTTCTTGACAGTGTCTTTCACAGAGCACATTTAAAAAAATTAAGTCCAGATATCAATTATTTCTTTAATGAATCATACCTTTGGTATTACATGTAAAAAGTCACCAACCAAACTCAGGGACATCTAGATTATCTTCTATGTTATCACCAAGAATTTTTATAGTTTTGGATTTTACGTTTAGGTCTGTGATCTATTTTGAGTGAATTTCTTGTGAAAGTATGTAAGATCTATGTCTAGATATATTTTGTTGTTGTTTGCATGTCGAAATTCTCTTGGAAGCAACTAAGATGTCCTTCCGTAGGTGAATGGATAAACTGTGGTACACTTAAGACAAAGGAATTTATTCTTCATTAGAAAGAAATGTGCTGTCAACATGAGAAAACATGGAGGATATTTAAATGCATATTGCTAAGTAAAATAATCCAACTTAAAAAAGCCCTATGTATTACATAATTTGAACTATGTGACATTCTTCAAAAGGCCAAATATAGACACAGTAAAAAGCGCAGTTGTTGCCTGGGGTTAGAAAGGAGACAGGGATGGATAGCGGGAGCACAAAAGACTTTTAGGATGGTATAACTCTGTGTGAAACTATAGTGGTGGATAAATGTCATTATACATTTCTCTAAACTCATTAAATGTATAGTGGCAAGAGTGAACTCTAACATGAACTGTGGGCTTGGGTTAATAATGACGTGACAGTTCAGGTTCATCAGTTGTAACAGATGTACCACTTTAGTGGAGAATGTTTATAATGGAGGAGGCTACACGTGTGGCACAGAGGATACATGGGAAATCACTGCTAATTCTCTCAGTTTTGCTGTGAACTTAAACCTCTCTTGAAAACAAAGTCTATTTAGGCTGGCGCCATGGCTCTCTCCTGTAATCTCAGTACACTGGGAGGCTGAGGGGGGTGGATCACCTGAGGTCAGGAGCTGGAGACCAGCCAAGCCAACGTGGTGAAACCCCATCTCTACTAAAAATACAAAAATTAATCAGGCATGGTGGCAGGCACCCGTAATCCCAGCTACTCAGGAGGCTGAGTCAGGAGAATCTCTTGAACCTGGGAGGCAGAGGTTGCAGTAAGCTGAGGTCGTGCTACTGCACTTCAGCCTGGGCAACGGAGTGAGACTCCATCTCAAAAAAAAAAAAGAACGTCTATTTAAAAAATAAAAAAAGTTCATTGGGAAAGGAAGTTGATCAAGGTCAAATTGTGAAGGACCTTATAGACAATGTTTAGAAGTTTGAAGTTAAGTAGCAAACTTTTCTAGATGGAAAAAAAAAAAACAAACAAACCTCCAAACTCAAAAAACAAACAAAGAAAACCCAGTTTGTTAAATGCAGAATGGAACCCTGGAATCTAAAGTTGGAGGTCATTTGTTTCCTAGTAATAGAAATAGATCTAACTCATTTTCAGAGATTTTTTTTCTGAGATTTTTATTTACAGCCCACAATTTCAGAGACCTGTGTTAAAAGCACTTTCTTCAGAAACAGCTCAACTGAGGGCCATTTTGAGGCCGGATACATAAATATATACCTCTTTCTCTTTTTGTGTTAACAGCAGCAGGATTTTTTAACCCAATTTTATATATTTTTAAGTCTGCTAGAAACATGTGTTTAAATAAATTGTAAGGAAAAGCTGTTGTTGCTGGTGGGGAGGGGGAATTTGCTTACTCACAGATATTTTGTGATTTCCAACTTTTCAAAGTGTGTTTGTAACTGTTATACATATGGTCCAGTTTCAGGAAATATCTGACACATACATTTTTGTTCTTAATTATAACTGAAAATAGGTTGTTTGTGACTGTTCTGGGTCATTAATTAACTCTGTCAGTGCTGTGATCTAAGATACTGGAGTATTCTGTCTATTTATTAAGTAAAAAAAAACAATAGTCTTTTGTCTTTGGGACAGACAAAGCACTGCTGCACAGCTGCTAAGCACACCAGCTTCAGAAACAAATTGGGTTGTGAGATTAAACACCAGGAGACAGTTAGGGTTTTTCAAATTTGCATGGCTAATGTAAACAGCCCCAAGATCTCATCAGTGAAAGTTGGAAGGGACTTGGTGGGTGGGCTTTCTTTCCCCTGCTGGGAAAAGCAATGGTTAGCCCTTGAGGAAATCAAACCAAAACAAAATGTTGAGTCATAAAAACATAGCATGAACACAAATGGCATATTTAAGACTTAGTTTATTCTTTGATGCATGAATATTGAGATAGTATAAAATTTACCTGTAAAATCATCTTGTTATTTTAAGTCTCAAACTTTGTGGTTGTAAATATGCCTTTTTAAATTTTCAAAATGAACAAATAGTATATTCTTACCTAACTTAATGGTTTTATTTATATTTAATGTATCTTGTTTATGAAAGCTTGTTATCCTTTTCAAGAAATATACTTTTATTACAGAAACAAGATAACAATCTACTTATTCCTTGACATTAAGTCACTGATTTCTTGTTATCTTCTTTTATAATATAGCCTACATCTACTACTTCTTCCTTATTTTTGCATTTACCACCTACAGTTTAATATGTATGATGTTACATTTGTGATTCTGCAATAGCTGTAAAAATGACCTTCTTGCCTTGGATCCCTCTGATCATTTCTGTATGCTTTAACAATATAAATCTTTCTAATCAATGAAGGTTGAGGCCTTGAAGAATTCTTTAGGGTCATGCCCCTGTGCCCAAGATAGTTTCTGACATAGATATATTTGTCCCTTTATTATTTTCAGATGGATGATTAGATGTTACTACCCAAATTAAAATAATATTGGGCAAAATCTAAAATGCTATCTATTGTTTTGGCATTCTCATTTCAGTCTAATAAAAAGACTCTCCGAGGTAATTTAAGCCAAGAGCAAAGAGAACAAGAGCAAAGAGCAGTCCAAGTATATTAAGTATATTCATATGTATAATTATTAATCTTACCCAATAAGCCAGCTACTGCACAATACTCTGATAAATAAAATATAATTCTTACATCGTAATGCTGAGTGATTAATAATGTTGAAAGTGTTGTAAATGTACAGGTGTTTTAGTTCATTCTCACACTGCTAATAAAGACATACCTTAGACAGGGTAATTTATAGGGGAGAGGTTTATTTGACTCACAGTTCAGGATGGCTGAGGAAGCCTCAGGAAACTTACAATCATGGCAGAAGGGGAAGCAAACACATCCTTCTACACATGATGGCAGCAAGGAGAATGAGTGAAGGGAGGAAAAGCCCCTTAAAGCATCAGATCAGAGTGAGAACTAACTCACTCACTATTTTGAGAACCGCATGGGGAAACAGCCCTTATGATCTAATCACCTCCCACAAAGTTCTGCTCCCAGCATGTGGGGCTTACAATTTGGATTACAATTCAAGATGAGATTTTGGGTGGGGACACAGCCAAACCATATCAACAGGCTAGAGAAAAGGTTCTCAATATGTGGTTCCTTTATCAGCAGCAGTAGCATCAACTAGGGCCTTGTTAGAAATCCACATTCTGGGCCCTCTCCCCAGAATTACTGAATTGGAAACTCTTAAAGAGAAGGATACCAACAATTTGTTTTTTGTAAGCCTCATAGGTGATTCTGATGCTCACTAAATTTAGTAAATCCATGGATGGATAGTGTATTAGTTTATTTTCACACCGCTATAAAGAATTTCCCCGAGACTGTGTAATTTATAAAGAAAAGAGATTTAATTGACTCACACTTCTGCATGGCTGGGAAAGCCTCAGGAAACTTACACTAATGGCAGAAGTGGATTAAAAGGAACCTTCACAAGGCGGCAGGAGAGAAAGCAAAGTGCAAAGGAGGAACTTCCAAACACTTAAAAAACCATTGGATCTCATGAGAACTCACTCAGTATCACAAGAACAGCATGGGGGAAACTGTCCCCATGATCCAATCAACTCCCTCAGCACGTGGGGATTCCAGGTCCCTCCCTGGAGATGTGGGGATTACAATTAGAGATGAGATTTGGGAGGGGATACAGAGCAAAACTATATCAGATAGCAATATATAAATGCTGTTTTTGCTTATTTGCTAACACAAATGTCATGATTAACAGTAACAACTTGGAGCTGCTGCTGCTGCTACCAGAAAGGAGATCAAAAAATGTGACATGGTCTAAGACCTAGTAGAAGTTTTTATCCCCTGATGATAAGATCAAATTCCAATCACTTTTTCTGTAATTGTCTCTGACCACATCTTTTAAAGCTTTAGATTATGGACAAATTCAAATAAAACTAAAAGTAAAGATAAATAGTAATATTTTGACTTATCCTTTTGCTGTCACCAGGCTTTTCAATTATCACATAATGGAAAAACTTGTTTTATCTATACCCTTCTCCCATGAAGCAGGCCATAAGAAATGCTCTGACCTTCTTCTGAAGAAGGTCATGAGACCCTCATTTGAGAGGAACCCTCCTTATATCCAGAAAAAGGGAATGTCTTTATATCTGAAGACACAGGAACACAGAAGAATCTGAACAAGCAAGCCTTGCTAAGTTCCCTCCACTTTATTACTATTGGATTTTACCCTTTTTGCCCAGTCATACATTTCTACAACTATCCATTTTTATCAAACCTAACCATAAAAATATACAGGTTTCCCTTTTTTGTAGTGTCTTCATTTCTGAAGGCTACTGTGTCATGTAGAAGTTGTATTAAATAAATTTGTATGATTCTCTTTTTGTTCTTTATTATTATTGTCAATTTTTTGAGAGAGGGTCTCTCTGTTATCCAGATTAGGGTGCAGTGCGTGATCATACCTCACTGGTGCCTTGAACTCTTAGGCTCAGGTGATCCTTCCACCTCAGCGTCCTGAGTAGCTGAGATTATAGGAGTAAGCCACCATACCTAGCCATTTTTTCTCTTGATAATCTTTTATTATAGATGCCTCAGCCATGACCCCAGAAATGGCTGAGGAAAAAAGTATTCCCCCTTCATCAATAGCTAAAACAAAATAACTATATATATATGTATACTATATAGTATGTAAGTTTCAGATATACATATTTTCTTCTAAGTAGCTGAAGAAAACATTTGGACTCTGTTCCAGTCTTATCCATATTTTTTTCTTTCTTTCTTTTTTCATTCTGCTGGTCTATTTTTGTGTCTCTCAGTGAGTCTATGTCTCAGACATTCTAAACTGGGGTGATTATGTACTGGCTTCTGTTTTTGTTCTAATCAGCATTCATTTTACATAAGCAGCAGATATTGATTGTATTGCTAAGAACATTTTTATTTTCTTCAAGACTGTCTTCACAATCTTTGCAGCTATTCGATTTATCACCTTCATCATAATTGTATAGCACTCATTATGGTCCAGGATCTGACTTAAGCTCTTAAACTATATTAACTTATTTATTCCTCACAATAAGGTTTTGAGGTTGGTTTCATTATTATTTATGTATTTCATTATTTATTATTATTATTGTAGAGAACTGTGTTGAAGCACATTGAAGTTATGTAATTACCCATGAACACACAGTCGCAGAGCTGGGCCATGTTACATTTTTTAATTTCCTTCCTCAAAGCTCGAAGTTGCTACTGTTAGCCATAATTGTATAACCAAATGAGCTCAGACAGCATTTATTTACAGAAATGTGTCAGAGATATTGCAGGCTTAGTTCCAGACCACTGCAATCAAGTGAATAACTTAACAAAGCGAGTCACACAAATCTTTTGGTTTCCCAGTGCATATAGAAAGTTTTGTTTATGTTATATCTATTAAATGAGTTACAGTATTATGTCTAAAAAATATGCAGATATTAATTTTAAAATACTATATTAAAAAAATGCTAATGATTAACTGAGCCTTCAGCTAGCCATAATCTTTTTGCTGGTGGAAGGTCTTGCCTCCATGTTGTGGCTGCTAACTGAAGACTGTGGTGGTTACTGAAGGTCGAAGCAGCTATTGCAATTTCTTTTTTTCTTTCTTTCTTTTTTTTGTTTTTGTTTTTGAGACAGAGTCTCACTCTGTCAGCAGGCTGGAGTGCAGTGGTGCAATCTCCGCTCACTGCAACCTCCTCCTCCTGTGTTCAAGTGATTCTCCTGCCTCAGCCTCCCGAGTAGCTGGGACTACAGGCACACACCACCACACCCAGCTAATTTTTGTATTTTTGGTAGAGATGGGGTTTCACCATGTTGGCCAGGATGGTCTCGATCTCTTGACCTCGTGATCCGCCTGCCTCAGCCTCCCAAAGTGCTGGGATTACAGGCGTGAGCCACTACGCCCGGCCTGCAATTTCTTAAAATGAGACAACTATGAAGTTGCCGCATCGATTCACACTTCCTTTTTCAAAAGGTATCACTGTAGCATACAATGATGTTTGATAGCATTTTACACACAGTAGAACATCTTTCAAAATTGGAGGCAATCCTCTCGAACCCTGCTGGTGCTTTATAAACTAATTTTATGTAATATGCTAAATCCTTTATTGTTATTTCAATAATGTCATAGCATCTTTGCCAGAAGATTCCATCTCAAGAATCTTTGCTTATTCAAAAGAAGCAAGTCCTTATTCATTAAATTTTTGTCATGTAATTGCAGCAGTTCTGTCACATTTGCAGGCTCCACTACTAACTCTACTTATCTTGCTATTTCCACCACATCTGCAATAATTTCCTTCACTGTAGTCTTGAATCCTTCAGATTAATCTATGAGGATTGGAATCAACTTCTTCTAAACAACAATTAATTTTAATATTTTGACCTCCTCCTATGAATCTCAAATGTTCTTAATGGCATCTACAATGATGAATCCTTTTCAAAAGACTTTCAATTTACTTTGCTCATATCTATCAGAGGAATCACTATCTATGGCTGCTACAGCGTTATATAAAATCTATTTCTTTAATAATAAGGCTTGAAAATGGAAATTACTCCTTAACCCAGGGGCTGCAGAATGAATGTTGTGTAAGCAGACATGAAAATATCATTAAATTTTTGGATATCTTTATCAGAGCTCTTGAGTGACCAGGTGCATTGTCAATGAGCAGTAATTTTTTTGAAAGTAATCTTTTTCTTTTTCTTTTTTTTTCCTGAGGTGCAGTTCTCAAAAGTGGGCTTAAAGTATTCAACAAACCATGCTGTAAACACACCTCCTATCATTCAGGCTTATTTGTTTTATTTACAGGCACACGCAGAGTAGATTTAGCATAATTCTTAAGGATCCTAAAATTTTTGGTATGGTAAATGAGCGTTGGCTTCAAGTTACAGTCATCAGGTGTATTAGCCCCTACTAAGAGAGTCAGACTGTCTTTGGAAGCTTAGAAGCCAGGCATTGACTTCTTCTCTCTAGTTATCAAAGTTCTAGATGACATCATCTTCCAATATACAACTGTTTTCATCCCCATTGTAAATCTGGTATTCAGTATAGCTGCCTTCACTGATGGTCTTAGTTATATCTTCTAGATAACTTGCTTCAACTTCTACATCAGTACTTGCTTCACCTTGCACTTTAATGTTATGGAGATGGCTTCTTTCCTAAACCTCATGGATCAACTTCTGCTAGTTTCAAATTTTCTTCTGCAGCTTCCTCACCTCTCTCATAGAATAAAAGAGGTTGTATTAGGCTTTGGTTTAAAAGACTATTATGGCTGGTTTGCTTTTCTATGCAGATCGCTAAAACTTTCTTCGTATCTCCAATAAGGCTGTTTGCTTTATTTTCCTTTGTGTGTTCACTGTAGTAGCACTTTTAATTTTCTTCAAGCATTTTTTCTTTGCATTTACAACTTGCATAACTGTTTGACCCAAGAGGCTCAGCTTTTGGCCTTTCAGCTTGCAACATGCCTTCTTCACTACACTTAATCATCTCTAGCTTTTTACTTAAAGGGAGAGACATGTGACTCTTCTTTTCGCTTGAACACTTAGACTGTTGTAGGATTATTAATTGGCTTAATTTGAATATCTTTGTGCCCCACAAAACAGGGAGGTCCAAGGAGAGGGAGAAATACAGGGGAATGGCTGGTCAGTTGACCAGTCAGAACACACACATTTATTAATTTTGCCATGTGGTTCATGGCACCCCTAAATGATTACAATAGTAACAGCAAAGATCACTGATCATAGATCACCATAACAAATATAATGGTCATGAAAAAGTTGAACATATTGTGAGAATTACCAAAATGTGACACAGACAGGAAGTGAGCACATGCTGTTGGAAATATGGCACGGATATAATAATTTCATTAATGCAAGATTGTCACAAACTTTCAATGTGTAAAAAACGCATTATCTTCAAAGTGAAGCAAAGCAAAACACATTGCCAAGAAGGTCTCAAATTCACTGTGCATGTGAGTCACCTACAAGGCTTGCCAAAATACAGAATCTGACTGAGTCAATTTAGCTCTAGAATTAGAGACTGTGGTTCTAACCATTATACTATGTTCTCATCTTGAGTTTTTTGTTTTGTGTTGTTTGTTTGTTTTAAATTCCATTGGGGAGTCTCTCTAATTTCTTTTCCTATTTTGGGAGATTCATTTTTTTCTTATTGTGGATTTAATCATTCCCAACTAAGATTCTCTGTTGCCTCCATATAGTCTTAGATTAAAGAGTAAATCAACTTGTTGTGCTAAGGATTTGGTATAATGAACAGTGCCAGGGAAAGTGTTATTGAAGAGTTGGTTTTAGAACTGTATCTTGAGGGACTCATATGTGATTTCAAGAGAACATTTTGAAGATGAAGTATACTAAATGACCAAAGCAGAGGCAAAGTCACAATGTCATACAATATCCTGGTATATCCGGGGAGTTGTGGTAATTTTAACATAGCACATGTATAGTGACTGTGCAGCTGTGAAGAGTCCTGGAGTAGCTTACTTTAAGTCACAGAGTTAGGTCTTGTTCAGTGGTACTTATTTTTTTCAGCCTTTATTTCTCTTTGTAAAGTTCTCTCTACAGACAGGAATATCTCCCCCATCATCTTTTCTAGAGATGTCATGGAGTACGGCTAAGAGGTTTGAGCTCAAAAATAAGATAGACCTTAGTGGGCAATTTGTCTTTCTCTCCCTGAAAATCTGTGTGCCTTTGGGTAATTATTAACTTTGCCTTGTATTGTGAAGAAATTACTATCACCTAGTATTAATAAAGACTAGTGCTTTTAATTCAAGGTGACTGACAACTGATTCTAATTTTAACAAAGCAAGTAAAGAAGACAAATCCAAAGAAATTTATAGGCCAACTTATTTGGTGAGTTTTGCATTGTTTGTTTTTAACTCAACATTGCTTAATGTTATTTTTTCATTTTTTATTTTTATTCTTTTACATTTTTTAAGTGTGTGCAAATTCATGGGGTACATGAGAAATTTTGTTACGTGTATAGATCGTGTAGTAATCAAGTGATGGTATTCAAGGGTATCCATCACCTGAGTTCAATGATTTTTGTTAAATATAGGCATCCTACTCTGCTATCAAACATTGACTCGATTCCTTCTATCTTATTGTATGTTTGTACCTTTTAGCCCAGTTCTCATCATCCTTCCCCTGCCTCTCCATTCATCCTTCCTAGTCTCTGTTATCCATTTTTTCACTCTCTACCTCTATGTGTTCAATTTTTTTTTTTTTTGAGACTGAGTCTAACTCTGTCGCCCAGGTTGGAGTGCAATGGCGTGATCTCAGCTCATTGCAACTTCCGCCTCCCAGGTTCAAGTGATTCTCCCACCTCTGCTCCTAGGTAGCTGGGATTATAGGCACCCACCACCATGCCCAGATAATTTTTTGTATTTTTGTAGAGACGAGGTTTCACCATGTTGGCCAGGCTGGTCTTGAACTCCTGACCTTAGGTGATCCACCAGCCTCGGCCTCACAAAGTGCTGGGATTACAGGCGTGAGCCACTGTGCCCCACCATGTGTTCAATTTTTAAACTTCCACATGTAAATGAGAACTTGTGTATTTGTATTTTTGTATTTTTAACCTATTGCTAATAAAATATGTTTATCATAGAAGTATACAAACATTTTCCTACAAAATATAAATAGGTTTAAGTCATATAATACATGACAAAACACTATGGCAAAAGGATTCATATTACCCTGTAGAGTCTCTAAGGCAGTTCTGATCTGCCTCTAATTTCTACATACACTTAACATAAATTTCTTATTTTTCCCACTACCTCATCAACTGGTACCATGTATCTCAAAGTCTTCAGCACAAGCCATGCCACCACCACTGGCTGTCACGCAAAGTGGCCAGCAGGCAACAATATCCTTAGAAACTCCTATTCCAAAGTATATTTTAAAGTGAGCACCCATGTTCTGTCTCTGAAGGAAAACTGTTACAAACATTACATCAGAAAGAACTGGAAAAAGAAACTGATGTTAGCAGGTATTAAGTTGATTCAAATATGTATCACATGCTATGAGATGAGACCATTGCAAGAACTAGAGATGCCAAGTTCATCTCAGCTAATTAATAAACCTCTTAATGTTAAACTTCACACTACTGGCCACAATGTTATATTTTGTGCTTTTGCTGAATTTTAATTTGATTATCTTTTGTTTTCTCTTAACCAGGTAAAATTTCATTGAAGGTCTGATACAGTATATTTCCTTTTTCATCTTCTTTGAGGTGTAATAATTGATTAATTAAACAATCAATCAAGTGAAGAGAGTTGTTTCTATTGATTGAAATGCTTTGTCATGATGTCATAAAGCACCAAAATAGCTGAATTATTTATCTAAGAGCATTTGTGGTCCCCTAAGATATTATATCCATCAGTAATAGATGTCAGATTATGGCATGATAAGTAGTCTAAAAAGATGACGTATTATTATTGTTAGTATTTTAATTCTGTGTGTAATGATAAACTTGTCAAATTCATCTATAATTAAGTTAAATTAAATGTTCCTCATTTATACTCTTCTAATTTCTTTGGGTATATAATTTCAAAACTGCATGCCATAGCAATTTATGACATGTTGTGAAGAGAGTTGTAAAATATGCCTTGAAGCAGTAGCTTATGTTGGAGGAAGTTAAACTATATACTAAAAGCCTATGT